>NW_004949258.1:96306-106006 GCF_000317375.1 Microtus ochrogaster | reverse complement strand
AAGAAGAAGAAGAAGAAGAAGAAGAAGAAGAAGAAGAAAAGAAAAAAGAAAGTTAAATTTACATAGAGTTAGTCCCACAAAATGACCTGCTAAGAGACAACATAGAAATTTCTATAGAAGACAGACACTGAGCAGGAAGGCAGCAAGCCCCATGTTTGTTAAAAAAACAAATCTGTGCATCCCTAAAGCTGGATAACACAAATGAGATTAGATAAGAAGAATCGGTGAATCCAGAATTCAGGGATGTTTAGTAACTTTGCCTAATGGTTTGGAATGTCAGATGTTGGCTCATTCCTGGGTGGTGTTATTTGTTCCAAAGTATAGCTTTGTCAGGTTCTACCTGCCTTTTGGTGATTTTGATATGAATATTATTATTGTCTTTGCCTATCAACTTTTCCAACTGTGTTTGTAGTTGCTAGACCCTTGTGGAGATCTCCTCTTACTCTCCTCCTCCTCCTCCTTCTCCTCCTCCTCCTTCTCCTCCTCCTCCTTCTTCTTCTCCTCCTCCTCCTCCTTCTTCTTCTACTCATTATTATCGTTATTCTCCTCCTTAGTCTTCTTTTTCTCCATGCCCCTTAACTTCACTTTCTCCCCTCAACTGAAAAAAAAATGCAGACATAATGTCCTTGAGTTAATCTTTTTTAACCTCATATGCTCATCCCCAATAGACATCCTATTCTGAGCTCTGAGTGGGTACTGAGGGTGGTACTCATGACCCCTGATAATAGTGGAAGCAAGAATAGAATGCTTCATAGAAGGTACCAAGCCACATGCCTAAACAGACAAGAATTATGGTTAATCTTGTGGCTAGGCTCCCCCAAAACCCAAACCCATCCAGTGGTAATCCAAACTACTAGCCACACTCTTCCCCAAAACCTGCCTATTCTCCTGCAACCTCAGTGGAACTCTGAAATATAGCTTACTCCAATACTGAGGGAAATAAGAGGTCAGTAAATAGCCACACGGCAGGACACCCCACTTTCTAGGACCTACACAGTGGAACAAATCCCTGGGGCCCCTATCCCAACTTTCTTGGCTTTTCTAGCCAACCAGCAGGGAGCTTCCTCTGGCTAGGCTCCCCCAAAACCCAAACCCATCCACCGGACCACCCAAGCTTCTAGCCACACCCCACATAAGAGCTGAGAGCTTGCTATAATACTGAAGGGACCAAGAGTTTGCAACAACACTGAGGGGAATAAGAGAGAGCACCAAGAGTGCAAACCAGGAGAGAAGACCAAGAGAGCTTCTTATAGAGACCTCAGAGGCTTTCTGAGACAGACATTGAAAGTACAGAGCAGATCAAGAAAAACTTCCAGATACTCAGACAGCCACAACAAGGATTGGACCAAGATGCAAAGACACTGCTGGCCTCATTTGAAGGAAGAAATGGGTAGGCACCAAAGTAAGAATTCCTCCAACAACCTAAAAGTAACATGGTAACACTGGAAACCAGGCGGTAATTTAACAGAAAGACTTGATCATCCTAACCCAGAAGAAGTAGAAGAAAATGAAATTCACAAGGATGACCATGCCTAAGACCCTAAGCAATAGAGGAGAGGGTGTCTGATCTTGATTTGCCCTGTAGTCAGACGGATGATTATCTTTAATATTATCATAGAAACTTCATCGAGCAACTAATGGAAACAGAGGCAGAGACCAACATTGAAACACTAGACTGAGCTCCCAAAGTCCTGTTGAAGAGTGGAAGGGACAAGCATATGAGCAAAAAGGTCAAGACCATGAAGGGTTCATCCACTGAAACAGTTTACCTCAGGTAATAGGAGCTCACCAACTCCAGCCGGGCTGGGAAGGAACAAGCATAGGATAAAATTAGTCCCTGTGAATATGGTTGACAGATGCATGGCTGGGGCAGACTGAGGGCCACTGGCAATGGTACCAGGATTTATTCCTACAGCATGTACTGGCTTTTTGGGCTCCTATTCTCTTTAATCTTGCTAAGCCTAGATGTGGTAGGGAGGGCTTGGACCTTCCACAAAGCAAAGTGCCTTACCCTCTCTGAGGATTAGATAAGGTAGGATGGTAAAGTTTGTGGAATGAATGGGAGAAGGGGAGGGAGTGGGAACTTGGATTGCCATTTTTTTTAAAAATCTAATAAATTAAAAAAATAGAGTTATGGTTTAATTTATGTTGTAAAAGCAAGTAAATAATAAGCCTGAGCTAATAGGCCCAAAGGCTTATAATTAATATAAGCCTCTTTGTGTTTCTTTAGGATTGAATGGCTGTTGGACCAGGCAGAACAGAAAGTTCTATCTACAGCTTTGTTGTTTTTTTCCCAAGAATTCCAATTACCAGAATCCCAGGAAGTTTCTTGTTCCTTAGGCAGGTGTTTCCTTTTAATAAGTACAATTCCGAGAACCCCAAGATGTTACCTGGACCTTGGGAAGGTAGAGTTTATATATAACTTAAGTTTGGGGCTAACATTCCCCCCTGAAGTTGTATCCTGGGTCAAATCTTTGAGTCTATGATGGGTATTGGTTTACATTTAGATATAAAAACAGTACCCAGAACGGAATTATGATTTAGTTACTGTATTAACAATGTAAAAGTCAACAGCAATTAAAAGAAACAGGAGAGCTTAAGGCATGTAATGCATAATCTCTATTTCTTCTGCATAGGGCAGGGAAAGTGTTCTGAAATGAAATAGCAAGCATTTTTAATGGAGGCCCACTTCTCATTTTTGGTAAAACAGAGAAAACTTTTTTAAATTCTATAATACTTTTCTGTCTGGCTTTTGGATTCTGGTTTAGGGGTACCTTACTAGAGAGGGGGCAGTCTGATTAGACACACACAAAATGCTTAATCTAGAGCACAGGGAGCTGTCCCATGTTCCTCTGGTTATTTTCCATTAATTGGGAGTTCAACTAGAGTTGCCAGATTTTTTCTGCCCTGCCTTGGACCTGTGATTGCATGTCCTGGTAGTGCTAGGGACCAGGTAAAACTCAGCTAGGCCCAGTACCTTAGCATTATCAGCATATTTCCAATCCCAGGCTGCACAAAGTCATCAAGGATGCACCCAAGACATTGGGGGCTAGATTTAGAGTTAGGAGAGGCCCAGTGTGGGGGCTTCAGGCAACACTGTGGAAGGTCACAGCCTTCTAAGCACTATTGTAGTTCCACAATACTGGAGTACAGGCCCAGCATGGATTTGGGGGCTGGGGAAAGCAGAAGTACCTCAACTTGATGGATACCTCCTCCCTGGGTTGTAAGAAAAAAAAAAAAAAACTAATAGCTCTGGAACCAAGAACTCCAATTAAATGTCATTGTCCCATGCTTCCTGTTGTTGGCTTTGTTTTTCTTTTGCTTATGTCTTGTCCTGTATGTCTGGTCTTTTTGTATTTAGACTTGGGGTAGGCAATGTGGAAATGTTGGGCAATGTGGAGCTGTTGGGCAATGTGGTGCTGCAGATTCCACAAACAAGTGGCTGATATAATCCCATCTCTTGCCCAGGAAAACTGAATTCAGAAGCTCACAAGAAACTCATTCCCTGAAATTCCAACACTAGAAGAAATAGGAAAACATATATATATATATGCCTGTATATTTTTGTTTCAGCCACAGAGCTGTACAGAATTGCCTCAAGCTAAACTCAATATGTGAATATGTGAATATATATGGCCACTGTATGTTTCTTTCTGACTGGCCTTAAATGTGTAAATACATTATGTTCTACATATCTTGATTACAGATTAATGGCTTATTGGATGCGGTTAAAAGTTTGTAGCATCTGTAACAAAAAGTTAACTTAAACTTGTAATCAGTGTTGTGGCCACTCTGGGAAACAAAGGGCTTCCTTCTGTCTTAACTAAGGGAAGCCACATGGGTGACAGCTATTTTGACTAAGGATAAAAAGAATGAGTGAAGCCCAGTCTAATTAATCTTATCAATGAAAAGCAGGAGTCAGAAATCAGGTTAAAAATCTGAAAGATGAGAGAAACAGAAGAGCAGACACAAACCCTTTGTACCACGCCATTCCTCCATTCAAACAATGCTTGATCCTCTCTCCACCCCACCTAATCATTTCCTGTCTCCTTTCTGTATATCCCGTCAGACCTCTATGGTTAAGTATTGGCTAGCTCTGCTTCTATCTGACACCAAGAAAGCTTTACTTGTCAGAACACAGACAAAATATCACAGAACATTTCTCCCTTTTTCTCTAAATAAAAAGCAAAGGTTCTAACTAACATAGATAAACTAATTCCAGTAAGTACAATAACCATATACAAAATATACATAGGTAATGTTTGCATTAAAAATGTCTAGTCCATTAGCATTTGACAAGTTCAAAGTAAACACTCTTAAATGAGAACCTATAAAAGTCTATTAAACAATTTATTAAGGGGTACAATGGAAAAACTAACAAATACAGAACAAAGTAGAAGCTGCTGCTGATCCAGCTACTGCTATCCCGTCAATCTCCCAAGAGCAATAGTGATCAACCACATGGCTTGTTCCAGCTCTGACCACCCAAGAGGGTGCATGCAACCTTTATCCTCCATTTAATCTTCTCATGTCTCTAGAGAAAACCACACCCATGACAAGTCACCCTAAAAGTCATTGGCTAAACAGACTGACACCCCACAATATTACTCTATTATCTGTTTTATCTTGATGAGTCTAAAGTGTTGTATCTAGTTCACTTTCTATCCTAACTTGCATTACCAATCCAAAACTATCTTTTTGTGTCTCTCAACCTTATAGATTTTACACTTTTTTAAAGTTTCTTTTCTAATTTTTTTTTTTTTTATTTTCGAGACAGGGTTTCTCTGTAGCTTTTTGGTTCCTGTCCTGGAACCTGGTCTAGCTCTTGTAGACCAGGTTGGCCTCGAACTCACAGAGATCCACCTGCCTCTGCCTCTCGAGTGCTGGGATTAAAGGTGTGTGCCACCACCGCCCGGCCTTTTCTAAATTTTTTAACAACAAAAACTATAGTTATAATTATTTAGTATTGAGCTCCATCAGAGACCTGAGATGGAAATAATATTACCTGAGTAAAAAGGAAGTGTAGAGTAAACAAATTCCAAAATTCAGAAATGACAAAATAACTGGCTGCCTGAAGAGTCCCCCAGATTTCCTCTGTAATGTTAGGGCATTCCTCTTTAGCCTACAGGCTTAGAATAGCTGACAGACTTTTCTTTCAAGCAGGGATTTTAAAGAATCCCTGCTTGAAGATCCACAGTCACTTTCTTCAGTGCCTGGCTTGTCCAATTTGGACAGCATATGGTCAGCAGTCCAGGCAAGGGCAGTTTCTTGCCCCATGGCTAACTTTTGCCCCAAAGAAAGTAAACACTGGATTTTCTTCAGTGCCCCTCGTCTTCTCTGAAGTAGATTTGTGCTGCCAGGGAAAGACAAGTCTTATAGTCCTAAAAAGCCTCTTGTTATTCAAACATCTTAAATGCCATTTTATGTACATCCCTGAAGTGTTTGAAGACCACCCGCTTATCTAAAATTTATCTATGTTTGACCTTCAAAACATACCTAACATGACTACATGTTTGAATGTAATAGGTGAGTAACTACTAACCTGCATTTTCTTATTATCCTAAATAGTTTATAATAATAATAATATTAGTTAAAGTCACTAGGTCTCTTGTTAAGAAAAGACAGATAGGATTGTGTAGTTGGAAGTTTCTGTTCCATAATCCATCTCCTAAATAAGAACATAGAAACTTGTCATTAATTATAAATCCTCACTCAATAGATTAGGTTTTATTTACTAGACTTTCAACTTAAATTTACCCATATTTCTTATTTATTCTCTACCACAGAGTGATGCCTTTTTTCAGCCAGGCGTGTTTATCTACCTGCTTCCTTTGATTTGCATTGGTGACTCTATCCTCTTTCTTTCCTAAGCTCTATTTATGAGTACAAGTCCCACCTATCTGCATAGTTATTGGACATTGAGCCCTTTATTAATCAATGCGAGTGACAAATCTTCACAGTGTACAAAGGATTATTGTGCAACAGATTTGCCTTGCTCACAGGCTTCATATTAAACCATAAACAGGTTTCAAATATAACTTTCCACCATAGGAACATGCTTTGCAATGACTGTTCTCAGTAATAACTACTTGTGTCTCTAATAAATTATTGAATGAAAAAAATACTATGATATAAAAGTCTATGTAAGGCCTGAGAGACAAGAAAAGTATTCTAAGGTATATAATAAGAATCTGAAGATGTAAAAACTTAAGTTCAAAGTTTCTCAAAAATTATTTAATATATATAACTACAAACTAAATATATATTGTTATGCAGAGGTTTCAAAAGTTCAAAGTTTTAACATAAACAGTTGAATTCTGATGAATTGGCAGAAATCTGACTACTTGCTATTTAGTCACAAGCTGAAGATTTTAAATTCCCTTTGAATGTTTCCTCAACATAGACTTGAAGGTGCTGTTTATTGGATTAAAATTTATATCAGGCTTTCTAGAAAATGGAAAAATGTTCATTTTTTTTTTTTTAACTGAAAGCCATAGCATTTACTATGGTACCAGGGGTAAACCCATTCAGGCTGCTTTACAGATACCTGTTAACTGGGTTTTCTACAATGCTGATTTCAATACAATGGCAATGCTAATATATGTAAAACTTTTATCTCCTTTTGTAAACTAAGATTCACACAAGCTTCAAAAAACCATAAGCTTTGGATCCACCAGTGACAGGCCAAACAAAAACTTTCAAAATTTAAGGTTTCTCTTTAAATCACTGAATTTTTACCTCTGTTCTTAGTCTATATTCCAACAGATTTCTATTTGCTTACAGACTCACTGCTGTCCAGGGAGGACCTACAAACTATAATCTGCTCAGTTCTTGTTCTAGACATGCTAAGAGCTGATGTGAACCAGTCCGGTCAATTTGGCTGTTCCCTGTTCCTTACGTGGATCAGCTAACCCATATGCTTCTCATAAATGCTGCATTGCCAAGCTTTTGACTAGACTTTCCACCTTTCTGGGCCCTGACAATTGACAGCCCTTCTCAGCTGGAATCATCTACAAGAGAGAGCACATCATCCCTGCTCTTTTAACAGGCTGAAAAAGGCTAAGTCACAAAGAAACTTCCTGACATAGGAACCAAAATGACTACCTATAATGACAATTGATATACCAGAAATAGCGTACTCAGATTGATTAACAGGTAGATTCATTAACTAACGTAGTTCTGGAAATTTTCCTGATAAGTGTCCTGGAGACATATATTGGTGGAGTCAGGATCCAAGGGTTCCGTACTTTCCCACAAGTCTTTGTTATTATTTTCCAAGAACTCCAATTCCTAGAAGTTACCAAGTCCTTGGGTAGGTAGGGCTAACCATTAACTTTGGGTCTAGCAATAACTATGAATGGGGCTGTGAGTGTGATCCAAAGCATAATGATAAAAGGATATTAATATTAAAAAGCAGTTATCCTTTGCTTTCCCCTGAGAAAAGAAGTATCCTTTAAGAGAAAATATATAAAACATTTCATTTTTTAGTTGCTAATTAAGATATAAAAGATGGCTTTCTTTTTCCCCTACTAAATTGTAAGATTAAAATTATAAGGCATCTCTGGGTGAGTGTACACAGAAGAAAATTAGGATTTGGTTGTGGTGATATTTTGAATGTGATCTAATAGATAGAGCTTGCCCGACTATCAGAGAGCAAAGCTAGCCACTCGTTAGATGTATTGGCCAGGCAGTGGTGGCATACTCCCTTAATCCTAGCACTTGGGAGGCAGAGGCAGTAGGATCTCTGTGAGTTCAAGGCCAGCATGAGACTGATTCAGTCTAAAGAGAAACAGAGCCAGGTGGTGGTGGCTCACACCTTTATTCCCAGTAGTTGAGAGTCACAGGCCTTTAATCCCAAAATTAGGGAGGTAAAAACAGGAAGGGATATTGCTGGGCAGAGAGAGGAATAAAAGAGAGGAAGAGACCAGATCTCAAGCCCATTAGTCTGAGGACTTGTAGAGAAGGGATAACCTGCTCCGTCTGAGGATTTCATAGAGGTAAGAACTAGAGGCTGGCTGTTGTGCTTCTCCGATCTTTCAGCTCCCCCTCATCCCCAGCCTGCCCTCCGATATCTGACTCCAATATCTGATCTTTCAGCTCCCCCTCATCCCCAGCCTGCCCTCCAATATCTGACTCCAATATCTGATCTTTCAGCTCCCCCTCATCCCCAGCCTGCCCTCCAATATCTGACTCCGAGTTTTTATTATTAAGACCAATTAACATCTAAGGCAAATTTGCCTGGACATCTAAGGCAAATAAAAATTACACCTTGTAGAAACAAGTAACTATGATGTATCAATGCTGCAGCATGGGAGTTCAGCTCCCAAGACTGTACTCAGGGTAGGGAAAAGAAAGTCTCAGAATAACTAGGACTTCAGAAAAGTTCTCTCTATCTAAAGAAAAAAGACTTACATTTGTGTTCTGAGGGCCATGTTCTGTGTATTTCTTGTTCTCTCTTCCTGGTTCCAATTCTCTAGTTCTGAATCTTTAGTTTCAGTTCTCCCTCCAATTCTCTCTTTTGAATTCTCTGTTAACAGAGCTTATACACACATCTAACAACACACTTCAGGCAGTAAAAATTTACAAAGCTATTTATCAGGGTCACAATCCAGCCCTGGAGCAAATGAAAAGTAGCAGAGTTATTTACATGGCTCTGAACAAGTGGAGCCGAGTGCTGGGCAAAGAGTGCAGGGCATTTCAGCATTTTTGGGCAAGAGCTGATGTTGGAAAGTCTCCCATGCCTAAGGAAAGATTTTCTTTTGCTATATGTAGTACCAGAGTCCAAGGATGGCAGCTTGCAACTTTATTATTCAAGGCTGTGAGGCCAGACCATCTTCTGTGGACGTGATTATTAATTAATTTTTATTCTTATTATCCACATTAACTTTAGCACATAAACATAAACAGTTAATAAGCTGAGCCTTGAATTTTGTACCATACACTGAGGTTATAAGTTTTTGCAGACTCTTAATTGCTAAGGAATTTAGCAGGGAGTGGCCACTGGTTTCTGTTTTAAGTAGGGCCTGGTTAGAGAAACTGGCAAGTGATTCAGGTCCCTTTGTGTCTGAAAGACCTTGATTTAACAACCCACACATCTACAATTCTGTCTTTGTGTATAATTTGTGAAAAGTCTAGCTTGCAATCCATGTACAGAGACACCCATCTAGATAATTTGACCTTAATTGCCTTGTCTGCTAACTAATGATGGAAAACAGGCTTCTAAGTGTCTCACCATTCCGTGGAACAAAGGCCAAACTATAAAGGCATATTTTATTCACGAGAAGTACACAGTAAAGGAGGAAGCCATTCTGTCAATTTACAAGAACAACAGTGCCCCAAAAGTGAAAAAAACACTGCCAAGGTTGTGGGACAAATTCCATGACTATTTTTCTGGTGGGGGTCAAGGTGGCACACAAAAGAATTACAGACAGGGACAGAAAGTACTATAGGCAATATTTCCAAAGCCTTACCTATGAATTTCCTCCATCAGATTATCTGATCATCTGATGATTCAGACTTATAAATATCAGCTGTCATTACTACGCATCTTTGTGTACACCCACATATCAATATTTTCCTTAATTAAAGAGGCTGAAGATTGGGGCGCTGGAGAGATGGCTCAGAGGTTAAGAGCATTGCCTGCTCTTCCAAAGGTCCTGAGTTCAATTCCCAGCAACCACATGGTGGCTCACAACCATCT
>NW_004949258.1:89421-96168 GCF_000317375.1 Microtus ochrogaster | reverse complement strand
ACTTATATTTCAAGATATGTTGCTAATAATGAAGTCTAAACAATGCAATAAAACTAGAAATAACTATAGCAAGGAAATATAAAGAGCCCACCAGCTGTTCATAAATACATGAATGGATCATGGAAATCTGATACATAAACAAAATTGAATATTATTCAGCAGTAAAGAAAATGTATTAAAAATTTACAGGAAAGTGGATGAATTTAGAGATGTATTAAATGAGGTCACAAAACTCAGAAATAAAAATCACTGCCTGTTTTCCTTTGGAACAGATGAGAAAGAATAATGCATAAAATGGAAAGATGAGCTCTAAAATAAGAATAAAACTAATTGTTTTCCAGTTTTAATCAGGTCATGGATCTGTCTTTGTGTGTGCTGGTTAAGTACTTTATGTATATTTGGTAGCAAAATATGAAACCTAATGTGAATGCCCAGCGCTTCCCAGTGCCTCTCCAACCACATAGACATTCAACGAGATGCATAGATTTGGGTTCAATCTCAATATGTGATGATTTTTATTTACAAGTTTTAACATTTAAAATTTTATTTATATAAAAAATAAAGTTGACAAGTTTCAAATGAATTAATATATAATTACTTATAGTTACAATAAAATAAACACTTGATTTCTCCTTTTTTTCTTTGAACATACAGTCAATATGGATAAGAACTAACCTGCTGAATGACAAATAAAGGCAGAGAACTGCCAAAAAAGAAAAAAAAGAAGTTAAGAGATTCAAGAAAAAATAAGGAATATATTCACAGAAACAGTCTCATAAGTTACCTAGTTTTTGCTGCCTTCTCTTTGAGTACACCACATCTTTCTTGCCTGCTGAATGGCACTGAAGTCCTCTATCACATCTTAACATTTGGTAAATGTAGTTTTCAGTTCAGGGTTTCTGTCTCATACTTTCATTGTTTATATATTTTTGTATTTCTGTCAGACATTGCATTGTCCCTCTAAAATATCATGAACTCCTTTGCTTCTCCTTTAAGCAGATATTTTAAATTTTAAATCTACCAGTTCATGAATATCAAAGAGCTTCTCTCATTTGAGTTTCTGTTAGGTAAGGTCATTGTTCTCTGAAAGTACATTGGAGATGGACCTTTCAATAATAAGAACGTAATAAAACTAAGGACTAGACTATGAGAGTCTAGTTGCTCCTTGGGAAAATATATTCAATCTCAGGACAAAGGATGAATAAAACATGCTACTTTGAACTTACTGGGAAGCCAATAACAATAACTATCTAAACTGTCTTAAGATTCATAACCTTTATAAGATCACTACTCATCAAGTAGTAAAAACAAAATAAACAAACAAACAAACAAACAGAAAAAAACCAAGATGGCCATTTGCACCCTTCTAAGAGATAATCAAAACAGGCCTAACAATTACTCAGACAAAACCAACTCCCCCATGTAACATGAGGGCCTGCTTATTGGGGTTTCTATCCTGTCCAGTTCCCACAGCTGGTAAGCCCCAAAGAAAATCACACAGAGGGTCTACATTAGATATAAACTGATTGGCCCATTAGCTCAAGCTTTGTATTAGCTTTTTTAATGTATATTAACTCATTATCCTTAACTATGTTAGCCACATGGCTTGGTACTTTTCTCAGCTGGGTAAGTTACATCTTGCTTAATCCATTATTCTTATCTATATTAGCCACATGGCTCAGTACCTTTTTCAGCAGGGTAGATCACATCCTGCTTCTTTGGTGGTCTGGGCAGGACTACCGGAGAGCTTCTTCCCAGAATACTCCTGTTCTCATTGCCTCACCTCTACTTCCCGTCTGGTTTTCCAGCCTATACTTCCTGCCTGGCTATCAGCAAATGAGCATTTATTTAAAACATAATTGACAGAATACAGACAATTCTCCCGCACCACCCCCAGGAAAAGCAACTTGCTCTGGACAGTGAAGATATAATATAAAGTTGCCCAGCATGTAGATTAAGGGGTTGAAACAATAGCTTAGTCGTTACAAGGAAATGATGGTTTTGCAGGAAACTCTAGTTCAGTTACCAGAACCCACATCAGGAAGTTTACTCCACCTTGAAAGGTCAGGTACAGTTTCCCAGCAACAAGGGCACCTATGTCCATAAGCACATATCCTGCTCACACACACTCACATACAAATGCACATAATTTAAATAAACCAACCTCTATAGATCAGAAAAGGAGTCATCGGACCATTATGTTCCCTGTTTCACACTGCAACAAACACAGTTTGTCTCTGTCTTGTGTGAATTCTTCCAATAGAAATTAGGAGAGGAAATTGTGGGGATCCAAGCTGAGATTTCAATTATAGTCATGTTATTAGGAAAAAACCTTATTAACAACAGAGAGTAATCCAGGAATTTTTTAAAATTTTAGAATTATATCATGCATGTGTAAATAAATATATACTTATGAAGACATTCATATAAATTCATTTTATCTATTTACTCAAATATTTAATGTATCATTATTTAATTATATGTATGTGTGGATGTCTGTGTGTGGTTATATGCATGTGGGGACAGATGCCCCCAGAAGTCATGATCTCCACGTAGCATTGTTGCTAGAAATTGAACTCCTGTCCTTCAATAGAACAAGTGCTGTTAAATGTACCACAATACCAGCACAATTTTCTATATTTTTATTTTTTTGTATCTTTTCCTTTCAATTGGCATTCTACACTAGCTCTCTGGAATGTGTTTCTGTGAAAATCTTTGTGATCAGGGACTATGAAGCACAAAAAAAGGCAAAACAGTAAGTAAACATGTGTCTGAACAGTCAATTCTATAAAATGTATATGAATAAAGCAAACACATTCATGCTGCATGGTGTCTTGATTCCTGTAGTAGGGGAGAGCTGGGATGGACTTTACACATAAAAGTAAGCAAACTAGTAAATAAACATATAAAGAAAACACAAGAGAACTTCCTAGAAAGTTTATGATAATATTCTATTTTTCAAAATACTGTTATGCATACATAATGCCATAATGATATCACACAAAGGAGGACTAATCATCCTTCAGTGTTGAGCAAATGGTTACCCCTCACAGAGATGGAATAGGAAGTGAGATTAGTGACTGAGGAAACAGATGTTGCCATGGGAATAGATGGAACTTCTCACCAGCAATTCATTTCTAATACTAAAATTATACTGAATTGAGAGAGTCTAATTTTGGTTTGGGGGCATCTTCTCTCTCCTCGCTGCTCACATTAGTTTTTCTAGATGCATTGGTTTTATTTAGCTGTCATGAGAGATTGCTTTGTTGCAACATCTTGTCTAAAGCCCTATGGAATATGAACTTGGAAAATATTTACCTACTTATTGGTCAGTAGAAATAACATGTGAAATGTTAAATATTCAGTCAGTAAAAAAAAACAAGGTATTAGTATTCTGTAAGAATATATGACATTTAAAATTTTAGGCAGAAAATTAAAAACTATGTTTATTGGAGGAAATGTTTCAGATACATTTTTTTTTTTGTGGACCAGCATTAATGCATACAAATAACAGGAAACGTTTCCTTGAGAAATGGTATACAAACAATCACACATTTTCATAGTAGTTAAGTTGGTCTTTCAATGTCTACATATAATATTATATGTTCTACATATAATTATCAATAATGCAATGCTATGTTGAGTGATATGAGAAAAAAAATCACACTTTCTCCAGTGGGGGAACCTTTTTCAGAGACAAAGATGAAATGGCAACACTTGATTCATTTTAACTAGTTTTAAATTTGAAAACTAAAGGCTGCATTTTGAAGGACAAGATCTCAGTTCTGTAGTCTCTTGTCTCTAGGGTATGTCTGCCCAGTCCTACCCACCCTGAGTTTGTTTCTTGCTTCCCAGCATATATTTCTTTTTTATTGCTTTAAAGAAAGAGATCCCATGAAATATAAGTTTCAACTGATTTGATTGTACGATCAGAAAACCATTAACTGCACGAAAGTTTTATAAAGAGAAATGTGGGTTTGCTCATTGGTATTATATTGTTGAAGTAAATTTTTATACTTTGGCTTAGTGAACAATTAGTAATTGTTAAAATTTCTTTGACACACAGACTATTTTTAGTGATATATGTTTGTTATTTTAAAACTGCTGGAGCCTAGCCTGTTTGGATGCTCACCTTCCTGGTCCTGGATAGAAGTGGGAGGACCTTGGACTTCCTGCAGGGCAGGGAATCTGATCTGCCCTTCATTCTCCAGAGGGAGGAGGAATGGAGTGGGGGGAGGGGGAGAAGGGAAGGAGAGTAGGGGGAGGGGGCGATGTTTGGGAGGAGGGGGAGGGAAATGGGAAAAGGGGAAGAGGCGGAAATTTTTTTTTCAACAACTAAAAAAAAAATAAACAACAAAAAATAAATCTGCTACAGCTCCTTTTTACAACAGGGTTGTAGTCTGACTTTGCTTTCTGCTGCCAGCCCCAAATAATGACATGGTACTTATTATTAATTATAAAAGCTGAACCTTAACTTAGGCTTGCTTCTAACTAGCACTTAGAACTTAAAATAACACAGTTATTCATCTTCATGCTGTCGTGTGGATGGAGGCGTTTACCTCTCCTCTTGTATGTCCTGCTTCCTCTGCATCCAGCTGGCCACTCTCCCTTTCTTCTTCCTAGAGCCTTCTTTGGGAGTCCCACTTATACTGTCTGCATATCTACTGACCATTTAGCTCTTTTATTAACCCAATAACTGTTAAATATCTTTACACATTGGGATCAAATATCTTGCAACACATGGCCTCCAATCTCATCCAAGTTTACTTTGTTAAATAATGATGTAATAGAAAACTCTTATGCATTTACTACATTTCCATTATTGGCAAAATTACAAGAATAAAATAAATTTCCCATAGCTAGTAACATATTTTGATAAATTAATTATATTCCCCCTTTCTTTGTGTGCATTTGTTATCTCTCCTTGAACTGTTTTTATTCTGTACACAGCAGTTTGAGATGTAAACTAAATACTTCTGTAGTATATTATTTCATTTGTTAATAGAGAAATAGATTGGAGTTAAGCAGCTTAGTTGTAGGTGATAAATAAAGAGAACTCAAGAACTAGTCATGTTTAATTTACTCCAAATATGGTATATTACTTCTCTAGTCCACTTTCAGTGAGGTTTAGTGATAAACTGACACATACTGAGGGACTCAGAAAAGAACACAGCTTCTCAACTTTCAAATGTCTCTCACTGACATTTGCCTACAGTATATAGGAAGCTTTTGTCTATATGTCTTTGAAAAAAAAATATCCTTTTCTTTCTAGTCAGAGCTTGGTCAGGAATTAAAAGGACTAATCATTCAAGAATATGTACATCCAAGATAGTTGGCTCTATTCTTTGTAAAATAACATTCATATAATAGAACAATATATGTTCTGAGATGCTTGCTTTGTTTTATTTGGGGTTAAGACCGGATAAATAATAAAAGTCAGCTTCTATGTTGGTGAGCCTTGTCGCTGCCATTCATTTGTTTATTCCTCGGGGAAATAGTCGCCTTGCTAATAAAGTGTAAACCTACAGTGGTTAATCTGTAAGCTTTTCATATTGAACATAACTAAAAATCTTTAGTGAGCCTATGATTAAGTGGTGATTCATGATCTTAACAGTCAGAGGAAGCTGGATACATTTTCAATCCCTGTTGAGTGGGCCTCATCTGAAACTAGATAGCTATTGGTTACACCTGGCATATGAGTGCCAGTTATTGTACTTCATGTAGATATTGACAGTTTAGTAAATGTCATAATTCATAAGTATTCCAGCACAGTAAGGATGCTTAACTTTTTCTTTCCCTTGCCAACTTTCATAATATTTTCTGGAGTGTTGAAACTAAGCTGCAGAAAATAGGTTTTCACATCAGATCCAGCTCAAATTTTTCAAATACTGTGTCATCAGTATGCAATGTGACTATCAAAAGGGGCCCATCCTCAACCCATAACAGTTAACCAGCCGGGCGGTGGTGGCGCACGCCTGTAATCCCAGCACTCGGGAGGCAGAGGCAGGCGGATCTCTGTGAGTTCGAGACCAGCCTGCCTCTGCCTACTGAGTGCTGGGAATAAAGGTGTGTACGGCCACTGCCTGGCAGGTGACTGCATTTTCATAAGTTAACATTTAGAAATTGCTCAGCCACAAAGGGAGCACCACACAGTGCCAGTCATTAAAATAACTGATACAGTCTTTTGCCTACTGGAGGTTGGCAATTCTACTTACTGTCTCAGGCCACCAGTATCCTACAACACAGGCAGAAACAACATCAATGCATTCTTACCTATGAAGACCTGGTACACCGGCTTACTGGCTAGGCAGTACTACTACCTGACATTTGAATAGCTATAGGTTTAGAAACAAAGAAATAGGTTAGAGTCCTACCTAAGATTCCTCTGGGTGGGGACGGCTCAAACTGGTTAGAACCCTTGGCTCCTCTCAGGGCCAGCTCAGCCATCACATTACTTACATAGATGTCCGGTACTTGATGTCATCCTTTTCTGCCAGCTCTTCACAGGTCAGGCCATTATGCTCTTTCCAGAGTCCTTGACACTTCCTACAGGTCTCCTGGGGACGAAAGACAGATACAAAGTTTCTGGTGAGTGCCACACAAGCTTCTGTTCACAAAATGCCTTTGAAATGAGCTTCTTGGGTCTGAGTCTCTGAGAACTGCTGTCCCAATGAGTAAGGCTATTTCTAAAGATAGAGCAGCAGCAGAAGAGTGAAGCATCAGAAGGTACAGGCTAGTCTTCTAAAG
>NW_004949258.1:65638-89321 GCF_000317375.1 Microtus ochrogaster | reverse complement strand
AAAAAAAAAAAAAACAGTTAACCAAATGCTTTACCAATAATATGCTTTGTTTGAGAGTTATTGGGACTGCCCTGCCCAACTATTTAACAAGGAGGCTTACTATAAATAGTACTATGGTTTTTGTGGGGAGTATTTTCATCTCGAGTGTATATGTATGTGCATATAGATACAAATATATGCATATATACACAGATATACACATACACTATTATTACATATAATGTATTTTATCATCATTAGATATTATTCATTATATATAATTTTAGGTAAACATTAAGTAATGTGTCCTTGAGACATTACCAAACAAAGGTCATAGTATATATTGTTCAAAAGAGAAATTATATTTTAAATAATCAATTGAGTTTTTTTAAATGATTTATTATAAAATTTAATTTTAGTATAGATTAAGACAAAACAAAAAAATCATAAATGACAGACCAATTGCTAGGTGAAATACATGTAAGTTTATGTCCCTGTCACCTTGCATCCTAGGTTATCAGGTAGTATATCTTTTAATCCATTTATCCATCTTTATTTGATTTAAGATCATAATCAGGATTAAATATTCACTGTTTTTAATATTTTTAATGTATTTACTAATAGTTTTCAGAGCAAGAAATTTGGAAACAGAAAGCATAAGGAAAATAGAAGAAATGGACACACCTAAAGCTTGAAATAAATGCCTTGAAAACACTAAATCAATTTTAAGTTAGAGTTATTTTAATTTTATTTCTTTAATTTTATCTATTTATCTACAAACATATTTGGGACAAGTGTGTATCATTCAATCTTTTAATGTGTTTGTGAAAGGTAAATGTTTATACTTTTATTTACTGTAGACTATTTGACTATATCTGGGTTTTATAAGATATTAATCATAAATGTAAAATTCTACGGCAAAATTTTATGAAATATAGATGCTTCATTTTTCTAGAATAAAATTTTCAAAAGAGCTAAACATTAAACTAGGAGGGCAAAAAAAAAGCAGAAAAAAGTAAACAAAAATGTCAAAATAAGATAAACAACTCTTAATTGGTGAGAAAAACATACAAGATGAAGGTCTTTGTGGTGCTGGCCTCATGCCAAACATACAGTAAACCATATTATAGTAAACCTTCCAAACTCTGAAGAGTCTGTATGTTTGTTTTGTGTGAGTTTGGGTTGTTTGTGGGAAGTGCCAGAGTGAAGGGCCCTGGGCTTCATTTCAACACTCAGAGAGCTACTTGACCTCTCACTAAAGAAAATTTAGAAAAACTGAAAATATTCTTAGCTCTGAGAGAGTCAAGAGCAAGATGAATTTTGCAAATAAAACTGTATGGATTCAATTGTCCAAGGGAAGATCAGAGAGCTTCAAATTGCTTTCAATGTTAGCAAACTATGCTCTCTTTGAAAGTATTAAATTTATGAAAGTTACACCAGGGACATATAAAAGAGGGTTCATTGAACCTTCTTCAGTACCAAAGAAAGGATTTATAATTCTCTAAATTTCATCTATGTTTGTATTTTTTTTTTTTTTTTTTGCTGAAAGAGAAGAAAACACAGCTATGCTGAAATCAGCATTATGTCCCCCACAAAAAAAAACCCAGCTTTTCCTGTGTATTCCGGCACATTCAGAAAACCATCAACTGTGTATCATGATAAATATTCCATTGCTAACTTGCATTATATTATTAAAGTAAATTTTAATGATTTTGTTTAGTAAATATCTACTGTTTTTGTTAGGGTTTCTATTGCTTCAGTGAAATACCATGACCTAAAACCATGTTGAGGAGGAAGGGTTTTATTTGGCTTACACCTCCATACCATAGTTCATCCAAGAAGGAAGTCAGGGTAGGGATCTCAAGGCAAGAGCTAAAGTAGAAGCCATAGAGGTGCTGCTTAATGACTTATGTCCCATGGTTTGCTCAAGCTGCTTTCTGTTTTTTCTGAGGTTTTTTGTTTTGTTATGTTTGTTTATTTTGTTTGTTTGTTTTGTTTTTCTAGATAGGGTTTCTCTGTAACTTTGGAACTTGACCTGGAACTAGCTCTTGTAGACCAGGCTGTCCTTGAACTTACAGAGATTCACTCCCCTTCCCCTGCCTTTCTCTGACTCCTAAGCATAGGGATTAAAAGCAGGTGTCACCACCGCCAAGCATTGAACCTGCTTTCTTATAAAACCAGGATCACCATCCCAGGAATTGCACCACTCAGATGGACTGACTCTCCTCTGTGAATCACTAATTAAAACATTCCCTACTTGCTTTCCTGTAGTGCAGTCGTATGGAAAAATTTTCTTAATCGATGTTTCATCCTCTCATAAGAAGTTAGCTCTTGTCAGGTTGGCATAAAACTACCCAGAATAGCTCCCAATAGTTATATATCTAAGCATTTCAAAGAAAGAAATAAAGTATAAATCAAAGAAACAACAAATACAATTATTGTTTTCTATTTTCTTGTAGAAGTATGGGCCCAGAGAATAGAATGATATCCATCTTATTGAGGGCTCATTTGATCTTTTCACCAGTATGCTGGGCAAACCCTTATCAATATAGATTTATTATTCTGTAAGTGAATGTCCTAGAAAATAAAAGTAAATAGGTCTTTTCCATCAACAGACATTTTATTTTAATCTTCTTATTGGCTTTAGTTTCATTTGCCTAAGTTTTGTCTGTGTGTTTAGTTTAGATTGAGGTTTTAAAACTCTGTGTATAAATAAAGAAGATACTTTAAAAATGTATATTTAAGGAATATTTCAAATCAAATGATTTGTTCACAATACAAAATACAGTTTACACAAAGAAAGCTGTATGAGAAAGTAAGATAGCAAAGTAATGGTTTCAAAATATTTCAAGTGTCATTGAAACAATTTAGTAAAATTTGAAAGACCTAATATTTATGGTTTTTTTTCCAGAGGCCAAGAACAAAACTACTACAACAACAACAAAATAAACGAAGTAGATGAAAAATGACATAGGGACACATTGCTAAATGTACTTCCAGGCCTTTAAAAATTAACTGCCCAGTACCCAACTGCCCTCACTCTCACAATCAGAAACACTCAGTTGCTACATAACATGGGAAACTATGTTGTGTGTCTCTTGCCTGAAGCTGCCTTGCTTAGGAGACTTCATGAAAAGAAATGATATTCTGCATTTCATTTAAGTAATAAGCATTTTGCTATGATTCCCAAATACATTGAGTGTGGGTACATGTTTCTCTCATTGGACTTCTCAAGACTAAGACCTTTCCAGATTTAAGTCTCTCCAGAGTCAATACACCACTAATATGTTTTCCACATACACACAAGAGTGACACAGCTGTGCATGCCACTTGGTCTTTAGATAGTCATGTGTAATAGAGGGAAAACTAGAGCAAATAAGTTGCTTTGGTTTGTCTTTCTTTGTTTTTACTTTGTCTAAAAAAAGTTCTTAGAATTCTGAAAGCCTTACTAGGGAATATACAGAAGTCTACATGAGTCAGTGTCAAGTGAGATGGAATTTGACTAGTATCTAAAGTCAATTCTGATTGAAATTTGATTAATGAGAAAAAATAAAATGTGAAGTGAAACTGATTCTTAGGCAGATTTGATCTATTAATAATTCAAAAGATTATAAAAAATATACTGCCGTAGAAGGATGGAGGATTTGAAAAGAGTTCTTTGTATTCCTCAAGGATAGAAAAACATTGCAAAGAATAAGACACAACTCCACAGTTAAAATAATAATTTATGTATTGTTAAAGCTATTATATAACAAATAAGGCATTGATGCTTTATTAGAAAGATAGCTATGTTGTAAAGGAAACAATTCAATCCATAGACATCTAGTGAAATTAATTGTTATTGTTTGTGTTAAATTCAATACTCAATTTCTGGTGGTGTGAAAGGTACCAAAATCCAAGAGTTCCTTAGAATACATGCAGTTGTATGGAGTTTTCTTTGGACCATCAGCTTATAAAACAGAGACATATTATTAATTATGAAAGCTTGGCTGACAACTTAGGCTTGTTTCTAACTAGCTATTATAACTTAAATTAACCCAGGTCTCTTAATTTATTTATGTCTCTCGTGACTTTATTACCTCATCTCCCTAGTTTCCATCCTACTTGTTTTGTGTCTGCTAATATCTCCACCATTTTTGTCCAATCGTCCTCTGAGCCTGGAAATCCTGCCTACCTCTTGGCTGTTCAGTTTTTTATTAAGCCAATCATACTGACACATATTCACAGTGTACAAAAAGACTATTCCATGACATATATCTTTTTTAAAACTATAGAAAATCTGGTCTTAACTAAAGAGAATAGAAAAAAATTGGCATTCGGCTGGTTGTTGATGACAGACACCTTTAATGCTAGCACTCAAGAACCAGACAGAGGCAGGCTGATCTCTCTGAGTTCCAGATCACTCTGGTCTACAAGAGCTAGTTCCAGGATAGGTAGGACTTTTAAACAGAGAAACCTTGTCTAACAACAGACAAAAAAAAAAAAAAAAAAAAAAAAAAACCTTAGAAACCCTAGGTATTTGTTACCAGAAAATGAAACAGAAAGACATACAAATAGAAACAGAATTACTTGAGACAAATGCCAAAGATAGATAATATGTTTTAAGTTCACCCTAGGGGAATATGGAGGACTTAAGAACTATCTATTTTATATAAAACAGAGAAGGTATAAAAGTAATTTGAAGAGTAATTAGAAAGTAATTGGACAGGTTCCTCTGTCCAATTAAGATGTGACCAAAAGACCTATTGCTAAACTATATATATATATATATATATATATATATATATATATATATATATATATAAAATTTTAGGGAGAGATATATGAAGACTTCAAGTATGCATAATAATGGAAACATTTTCAGATACATATATTTTATTTTCTGCTCATTCATCCAACCAACAAATTTAACTCACTATAAATAGTTATATTTTCTTCTTCACAGTGAAATATTTAGGCCACAAAGGAAGGTGTTTTGTTACTCAGTTATTCACATACCTATTAATGCTATTGATCCATGAGCAAGGAATGTGTCATTCCTATTACCTGGGAGGCAAAACGTAATGAAATGCTGAAGAAATTAGAGACCAATCCAGCCAAAAATGAAACAATGTTAAGGTTGAAACATCACATAGAGAAGGTCTGTGTGGAAGCAGGTAGTTGTGACATAAATGAGCCTCAGCTTTTCTTTGTTCTTTTATTTTCTTTTATTGAAAATAGATTCTTCTATCATTAAATATATCCCCCCTCCTCCCACTACCTTCTCACTCTCCCCCTCCTCCTGATCCAATTCCTTTCTGTGTCTCTTTAAAATAGAACAGGCTTCCAAAAGATAACAAATAAAGATGACAAAATAAAATATAATAAAATTAAAAACGCTATCATGTCCAAGTAGTACAAGGCAACTCAGTAGGAGGAAAAGAGTCTTAAGAGAAGCAAAAGAAGTCAGAGTCTCGTCATTCTCATTGTTAGGATTTCCATAAAAATACCAAGCAAATAGCTCTAATATATTGATTTCCATAGTGGTGGTACAAATTTTCACCCTCACCAGTAATGGAGGAGTGTTCCCATTGCTCCATATCTTCACCAACATAAGATGCTATCTGTGGTTCTTAGCCATTCTGACAAGTTTAAAATGGAGTCTCAGAGTAATTTTGATTTCCATTTCTGCATTGGCTAAGGTTATTGTAGCAGTTTTAAAGAAAATCGTCCCCCAAAGGAGTGGTACTATTAGGAGTAGGGGCATTATTGGAGTAGTGTGAAATAGTTGGAGAAAGTATGTCACTATGGGAGGTGGGCTTTGAGGTCTCTTATGTTCAGTTTACCATCAGTGCAGCACACAGTTGCATCTGTTGCTTGCAGAGCAAGAAGCAGAACACTCAGCTTTCTCTTCAGCATCCTGTCTTCTAGTATGCCACTATGAAGATAATGGAGTAAGCCTCTGAAACTGTAAGCCAGCCCCAGTTAAATGTTTTCTTTTGTAAGAGTTGCCATGGTCAGGGTTTCTTTTCACAATGATAGAACCCAAAATAAGACAGATCTGAACATTTCTTTGTTCCTCAACTATTTGAGTCTCTGCTATGTAGAAGTCTCTGTTTAGATATGTACCATATTTTATTGGATTATGTTTTTATATTTAGTTTTATGATATCTTTATATATCTTGTATATTTGTTATCTATTGTATGTGTAGTTGGTAAAAACTTTTTCCCATTCTTTGGTTCACTTTTTATAAAAATTAGCAGTGTCCTTTGGCTTAGAAAGTTTTTCATTTTCATGAGTTACCATTTATTAGTTGTTAATCTTCATTCTGTGATTGGTGTTCTCTTCAGAGAGTTGTCTTCCGTGTCAAAACATTCACGCCTACTTGCCACTTTCTTTTCTGTCAAAGTCAGTGTATACGGTTTTATGTTGAGCTCTTTGAGCCACTTAGTTTTGTATAGGGTGATAATTGTTTTTCTACATACATTCTTTTACATGCAGACATACGGTTTAACCAAATGCATTTGATAGAGATCCTGTAATTTTTCCAATGCACATTTTTGGCTTTAAAAAAAAACAAAAATCAGGTGACCACAGGTGTGATGATTTTTGTCTGGGTCTTTGATGCCATTGATCAACATGTCTGCTTTTATGACAATACCATAAGGTTTTTATGACTATAGTCCTGTAGTTTAATTTGCAGTTGGGAATTCCAAGACCTTCAGTAATCCTTTTACAGTTGATGAATATTACAGCTGTACCTTTTTGAGGGAAGGTGGTTGTTCTTATTTGTTTTCAATGTGAAGTTGAGACTTGGACCAAGAAAGCAATTAGGGAAACAACAACTTTCACAATGGTATCAAATAATATAAAATATTCTTTGGTAATGTGAACCAACCAAATCAACAACTTGTTAATAAATATGTTAAGGATTTAAAAAATATCAAAGGAGTTATCTGAAGATAAAAAGGTCTCCCATGCTCATGGATCAATAGCATTAACATAGTAAAAATGGTCATCATATCAAAAACAATCTGTAGATTCAATGCAACTAAACCCATCAAAATCTCAACATGATTCTTTACAGAACTTGAAAGGACAATTCTCAACTTCAATCTGAAGATATTATAAAAGTATGATCTCTCTAGTGGATATTTAGACTTCATTTCCTATCTGTATCTTTTTTATTTATATTTCATATTTTATAACTATAGCTAAGATTTCAAGAATTATAGTAAATATAAATGAAAATACAGACCATTCTTATTTTGTTACCAAGTTATAGGAATTTTCTTCATGAGCATTATATTAGTTATTGGCTGGTATAAATAATCATTATTGGTTAACATACGTTTAACGCACTCTTAGCCTTTTCAAAGTTTTTTATTAGGAAGGGATGATGTGTTTTTCAAAATAATTTTCTTCCTCAATTAGATTGATCTTATAATTTCAGGCCTTAAGCTTATGCTGTGCAGTCTTTCCTATTTGCTCTTACTTATTACTTTATCTTTATATAATTAAGAACCCATAAGTTTACAACTTTACTTTTGATATCATGCTGTTCCTTCTGATATCACACAAATGCCAAACTTGTTATCAACACAAGCATCAATCTTTCATTTTCCATGAGAGATTTGGAACAATGTGCGGAAAAATTAAGTATTAGTGAAGAAGAAGAATACAACACATGTGGATTATGCTTTCGATAAATTCATTATTGATTTTTCAAACATACAGATCAGTCTTATATTACTTATAAATATTCATCCAGTATATAATATACTTTCAATCTCTCCTCCCCTAATCATAGACAGGCTTTCCAACTACTTTCTTTGTTTAGTGAACTGGTTTCTACAAAATATTAGAGATCAGTGCAGCCCTGATAGAGATTTTGGCTGAATCTTGTTCAGTTCTTTAGAGGCACTTGGAGTCAGAACAAGAAAAGAGATATAGCCATAGAGTCATAATTGCATACAAAATATGGTTTGCATAATTGCAAAACTCACATGCTGGGCAAAGTCCTCCACATGACACAATATAGAACCTGTGTCCTACCTAGAACAAAAGAACAATGAGAAATCCTGGAAAACTGAATGCAGGGCAGGAGAGTTTTAGCCACTGATGGCCAATAGCATGGTGAAGGTCAATATTGATTTACATAGTTTAATGAAAAAAGGGAAGTCAACATAATTGTATCATTCACTGCTCTTTGTACAATATAGGTCACATAAACACAATGTTTTTATTCCCCGACTATCTCTATGGTAACTTAATAGAAGTTATTGCTTTGAAAGCAGCTAGAAATTAACTTGTTTGTATATATACTACTTTGTACTTTTCTAGA
Organism: Microtus ochrogaster; assembly: GCF_000317375.1. Classification (NCBI taxonomy): domain Eukaryota; kingdom Metazoa; phylum Chordata; class Mammalia; order Rodentia; family Cricetidae; genus Microtus; species Microtus ochrogaster. The sequence continues at coordinate 81,017 of NW_004949258.1, read as the reverse complement.
AAAAAATGTATGTTTTTACTTTTTCTATTCTTTGGAATGACTTATAAATTTTCTAAAGTTTCTGACTACTAGCATTATAGTTTCCTAATGTAACTGAGTTCTCTTATTTTGAAGTTTTAGTTTAATATTATCTGTGGAGTTTCAATTGTGCTTTCCTTAGTGAACTTATCATTATTCCCTTGTAATTTCAAGACAATGAATTTTATCTGTGTAAAGTACAAATTTAAACCACAGAATGTGTTTTACTGTAGCACGAATAATAAAAACCCAGAGACAGATAATGTGGTTCAGCCGGAAGATCAGAAAAGCAAAGCAGCCAGGCCACTAGATATGAAATCTTCAGATTGAAGATTTCTCATTCTGCTTAATATTCTTCAGTGGTGCTGGGATTAAAAATATGTAAAACTGCCATCCGGCCTCAATGGTTTGGCTTCTGGGATTACAGGTTTGTTCCATCACTGCCTGACCTGAAGGGCTGACTAACATAAATGGAGACAGCTCTTTTATTTTCCAGCCACCCAGACCCAAATAATCACACAAAAATTATTTTAATTACTACACAGTATAGTCAATGACTTAGGTACAGTCCCAGCTGCCTCTTAATAAACCCTTTTCTATTATTTTATTTTTTTACCATGAGGCTCATGATTTGGTACCTTTTGCTTCTTGGGTGGCTACATGGCATCTGCATGACTCCACCTTCTTTCTCCCTGATTCAGTTTAGCTTCCTGTCTAGCTATATTCTGCCCTGTCATTTACCAAAACAGCTATCAAGTGATAATAAATCACATTTAAACAAACAGAGAAGAACTACACATCATCTCCCACTTTCTGTCTAAATAAAAAGGAATGTTTTAACTTTAACATAGTAAAATTACATATACCAAAACAGGTATCTGTAAACTGAGATTGTGTTTATGTTTCCAGCTGCCCAGACATGAATAATCCCATGGAAACTATATTAATTACAAGACTGTTTGGCCAATGTTTCAGGGATATTTCTGCCTAGATCTTATATCTTAAATTAACGTATTTCTGGTAAGTTTCCAGGATCTTACTCCTTTGGCAGATAAATTGTTTCTCCTTGTCTCCACCTTTTTTCTCCCTGATTCAGTTTAGTTTAACCTGCCTAGCTCTATACTGCCCTGCCATAAACCACAGAAACTTCTTTATTAACTGATGGTAATAAAACATATTCATAGCATACAGAGGGGAATCCAGTATCATTTTCCCTTTTCTCTCTAGTAAAAAAAGAAGGTTTTAACTTCACTGTAGTAAAATTACATATAACAAAACAGGTATCAAGGAAGAATTATGCTTACAATATTTAGTTTATTAGTATCTAAGAAGTTCCATGTATAATTTATCCTTTATCATAACTAAGGAAAACTTTAACTATTTGTCTTTAACTCCATCAAAGACCATAGAAGTTTACCCAAGTGCACAGGAAGTGTATTGTAAGCATCTAGAATTGACAAAAACGTCTCAATGCCTGAATAGTCATCCGAGATCTTCTGTAATGTTGGAGCATACATTTTCAGCCTATAGACCAATAGTATCTGGTAGACTTTTTAGTGAAGAAGGATATTTGATGGTCTATCCTGCCCTGTTTGACAAAGTCCATTAGCTGCTTTCTTCTGTGTTCTCCAGAATGCCTGGCAGACTCTTTCATGAAGCAGGAACGCTGAAGAATGATTTAACTTTCTTTTGGCAAGTTTTCAGCCATCATTTTTCTGTGAGTCCTGCATGTCCAGTTCATTCAGCATACCATCAAACAGTCCAGACAAGAGGAGTTTCTTGCCCAAATGGCTAGTCTGTACTGCTTTCTAATATTTATTTTATTATCTTTACTCTTAATCTATGACTGTCTATAATCTTTCTTCTCTTTCTCTTAAGCCCATATATATTTATCTAAAACTGTAACCAATTAAGAGGTCTTTGTGTGTCTAAATCTGCCTTTTTGTTTATTTGTAATCATTTTCTGCCAAGAAATGCTTTTTTAAAAATAATGTTAAATGGGCATGACTAGGACTAATGCTGAAGCTTTGCCTGTTGGTCCATCCCATCCAACATGGCAGAAATATGCTAACCACCTATGATCCATGTTCACAACCACAGTACTAGGTACACAGTCAGTCTGTATCATCATTAAGCAACTTGCAGTACTCTGCTCACAAACCCTAAATGCTCTATAGAAGAACCACCCAAAAGAGCAAGAGTCATTCATGATACCAGTACAAACTGGGAAGCTATTTCTTAAAGAAGCTGTGTCTCTGTGTGCATCTAGCAAACAGGATCCACCAAAGAAAATACTACTACCAAGAAGCTGTGCTTAACTCTTTTCTTTTGGGGTCTAGTATTCCTTCCCAAGCTCTCTCAGGTTTTATGTGGATGCTGTTGGCTCACATTGGCACCATTTATGAACTAAGAATGCACTTACATTTCTCGATCACCCAGACCTGAATAATCAGACAGAAACTATATTAATTACAAGACTGTTTGGCCAATGATTCAGGCACATTTCTAGCTAGCTATTATATCTTAAATTAACCAATTTCTATTTATCTACATATCACAATATTGGTGCCTACTGGTAAGTTTCCAGTGTCTTTCTCCTTTGGCAGCTACATAGCTTCTCCCTGACTCCCTTTTCTTTCTTCCAGCAATCAGTTTAGTTTTCCTATTTAGCTCTATTTTGCCCTGCCATAGGCCAAATCAGCCTAATTATTAATCGATGGTGTTAAAACATATTCATAGCATACAGAGAGAAATCCCATATCATGTATCAAGAAAGAATTACAGTTACAATATTTTTGTTAGTCTAAAGTTACCCATCTAATTTATCTTTTACCGTAACTAAGAAAAACTGTAGTCATAACTATATATTCTTCAACTCCATCAAAGACCCCAGAATGATATATTACCTAAGTAAACAGGAAGTACACTGTAAGCAACTGCTACAGTTCTAGAAATGACAGAGACATCTTGATGCTTCAACAGTCACCCAATGAGGTATCCATTTTTAGCCTACAGGATAATAGTATCTGGCAGACTTTTCAGGGAAGCAGGAAATTTGAATGTCTGTTCTGCCTTATACTGGCAATGTTTGTCACTTGCTTTTCTCTGTGTCCTCGCAAATTTCTTGCAGTTTCTTTTGTGAAACAAGAACCCTGAAAGACCATCCCATCTTTTGGAACTTCAGCGGTCACTTTTCTGTGGCTCATACATGTCCAGTTCATATAACATATAGTCAAGAAGTCCAGGTAAGAACAGATTCTTGCCCAAATGGCTTGACTCATCACACTGAAGGCAAATTCAGTAAAGATTTTTTATAATGTCCATCAACCTCTATGAAGTAATTGGTGCTTTCAGAATCAGATAAGTCTAAATGTTGACAAAAGTCTAAGTTTTTAAAAACATTTTAGATGCCATATTCCATAGGCCTTTGAAATGTAAGGATTATCTATCTAACTGAAATATATCTCTGTATATCTAGAAACCCTAACTAATGCAATTAAAAGGTTGATTATTATAGATGACAGTCTATTAATCTGTATTTCTTAAGTATACATTACATGTTTAAATGAACTGCACAAACACAATAAATACCTTAAATAAGAGCAGAAATACATATACACAGTTAATGAAATTGATCTTAAATTTGTATCAATAGACTAAGATCCATACCAATACAAAGTATTCATTTCTATATCATGTACCCATCATTATTATTTTAGGAATTGTCTATGACCATTAATCATTGATAGCCAAACCTTTTTAAATAAAAATAAACCTTAATAAACAATCATTTTAGGCATAGTTTTCTACAAACTAGTTCCTCCTGTTTGTTGGGCAAAGTATTTTTAGGGTTCACAGAAACCTTTTTGGCAGTCTTGTTCCATCAAACAACATTAGTCTTGAAGGAAGTCACTAATTTCCATCCTCTGTGGAAACAAGAACAGAACCTTTTTCCAAAGTAACATTTTCCTAGTCTCAAATCTTGAAGTCAAGACACGCTTAAAAATTATCTATCTATCTATCTATCATCTATATGTTAGTTTAGTTTAGCAACCTCCAGAATCAAATGTCTCTCTGCAGTCAAAAAATTCAAAGTACAATAATATACATAATCAAGATTCTCTGGGTATATTCCAAACTTACATGGCTTGTATTTTACTCTATTACTTTTTTTTTTTTTGGTTTTTTGAGACAAGGTTTCTCTGTGGTTTTGGAGCCTGTCCTGGAACTAGCTCTTGTAGACCAGGCTGGTCTCGAACTCACAGAGATCCACCTGCCTCTGCCTCCCAAGTGCTGGGATTGAAGGCGTGCGCCACCACCGCCAGGCCTACTCTATTACTTTCTATATTTATTTTTCTCTTTACTCCTTTAACCTATTACTGTTTTTACTCTTTTCTTCTCTTTTTAACCCATGTACATTTAGCCAATACTGTGATCCATTTAGAGGTCTTTTATTTGTCTGACTCTGTCTTTACCATGTATCTGTAATCCTTTTCTGTCCTTTTAGAATGCTAAGTGGGCATGGCTAGAACTAATGTTTCAGTTTTGGGTCTGCCTTGTCCAACATGATAGGCGGTATGTTTACTGCCAGCTCTGTGAGCCATGTTACGGCCCCATCTCCAGGGTCACAGTGGGTATATGTCACCATTCAGCAACTTGCCGCACACTAGCCATGAACCCCACTCAAGTGCTCTGTAATAGGAACTTTTAAAAGACTCAGAGCCATTGGTGAAAGCATTACTTTGAACAAAGAAGCCAACTGTTTAAAAACCCATGCCTCTGCTCAACAGCAACATATAAACTCTTTAGAAAAAAATACAGCTATATATATATTTTTTGACAAACATTTGAATGACATTTGTAAATGGAGACTGCTCTTTTGTTTTCTGGCCACCCAGACCTAAATCATCACAAAAACTGTATTGATTACCACAATATTTGTCCAATGATTTACAAGTATTCCTATCTAATTCTTACATCTTAAATTAACCCTTTTTTATTATTTTACATTTTACCATGAGGTTTGTGGTTTGTTTCCTCTTGCTTCTTTGTTAGGTGGCTACATGGCTTCTGGCTGATTCTACTTTCCTTCTCCCTGCATTCAATTCAGCTTTCCTGCCTACCTATATTCTGCCTTACCATAGGCCAAAGCAGTCCTTGGTAAGCAATGGCAATTAAATATATTCATAAAATAGACAAAACAGCCATATCAGACTAATTGGCTGTTTTATGTTCTGCTCTTCAGGCTTTACTTATTAAAATGCAAATGAAATATGACTACATTTGACTTTTTTTGTCTAATATACAAAGTCTATAACTAATATAAGAAAACTATACACAATAAGTACAATAGCTATATACAATATAAACAGGCAATAGATACATCAACAATGTCTCATTCATTTGCACTTGACAAATTCAGGGAAAATATTCCATATTTATCCTATCTTGGTGAGTCCAAAGTCTTGTATCTAATTTACTTTCTATCATAACTTGCTTTCTGTGTCAGGTAAACAAAGAAAATTATAACTATCGAGTCTTCAACTTCCTCAGAGACATGAGAAGGAAATAATATTAACTGAGTAAGCAAGAAGTACAAGCAAGCAACTTCCAAAAACAAAAAAACGTGAGAAATGACAGAAACCTCTGGTTATCTGGACAGTCACCCTAAGTTCTTCTTCAATATTGGAACACCCATCTTCAGCTTTCAGGTCTAACATATCCAACAGAGTTTTCTGTGAAGCAGGATATTCTGAAGGGATATCACTTCTTGTTTTGTTTTTCTTCTGTCCCATATCAGGTGGTTCTTCTGTCATGAGACAGAGATTTTGGATTTAACTTTAATAAGCATGCTTGTTTAAAGGAGAGAGCCATACCTCAACTCCACAGTCAGTTTTAATCTTTAACTGGACTGTGACTACAAAAAGACCATTTACACTATATGTCTGTAGAGAACAGCAGAAACAAACATTTGGGAAGACTTATGAAATTTTATGCTGTTGAAAATGTGATATATACCAATAGGCCAATTTACTCTTACTTCACAATTTTTTTTTCTGAATAATTTGTCCTTTTTTTCCCAGATGTATCATTTGCCCAGAGGTCTTCAGATTCCTTAGTTGAATACCTTTATGTTACCGGGGGAAAAAAATATCAGAAACAAATCCCTTTCCCAACCCTAATTTTGGGAAGATTCTCTTTTGAAAGGTATATCTGATCAAATGAAGAGCTTTTGTTTAATAGGTTAGTTTAGATTTAATGGACATGCTGTTTGATGAACTATCATCTCTTCTAATTAAGAGGTATCTCTTGTTCAAATCAAATCTTTATCAATTTTGATAGTATCCATAACTTTTCTTCTCCTTTGTATAAAAAGGAAAACACCTTCCCCAACATAACACGTCCTAATTTCTATTCTGACATCTGTCTATTTTCAAAGTATATCAGCTGATTTATTTCTTTCTGAGCAATGTCTCTTCACAACTGTTCTTCCTTTCTCATTAGCATCTAGAAAACTCAAAGTTAATAAAGCATTATACAGTCTATTTCTGGTGGTATTTATCATCCCTTTCTGCTTATTTAACACATCCTTTAGTGTTTGGTTTTATTTTTCTATAACTGCCTGCTCTGTAGGATTGTATGATTTACCTGCAAATACTTTACATTATATTAAGCAAAACTGTTTCATGTCTTAGCGATACATGCTGAAATATTATCTAGCTTTATATGTCCAGGTATACCATGATTGCCATAACTTTTAGCAAATGTGTCATAACCAAATCAGTTTTTTCTGAACTCGAAATGATTGTTCATTGAAAACCTGAAAAGTTATCAATGGTGTGATGTACATATTTTCATTTTCCAAATTCTACAAAATGGAACACATCCATCTGCAAGATTTCATTCCTTTGCGTACCCTTTGGGTTACTTTTTGCAGGAAGTGGTGTTTGGTTTTATAAAGAAGAAGTAGGACATTTTCCTTGTAATTTCCTTGGCTTGTTGCCACCTGATGAAAAATCTATTTTTAAGTCTTTTCTATTGCCATAATTTTTTTTTCTAAAATTCTGAGGACTTCAGCAATTTCCCTTCAGTAATTGATTGATTTCTGCATTACCTGTGTATATAACAGTATATGGAATGATTCCTAATCCTTATTGTTTCTTGTAACTGAATAAATAAAATAGTCAATTCTGTATTGCCTTGGCATAAATTCAGCAGTTTTAATGTGCAAAACAACTCTTTCTGCATATTGCATACTGATAACTTTATTTAGAGGTTCTTTAAAACCCCTTAGTACCTTGAGATTAGCACATAATACTGATTTTTAGATAGAAGGGATTTGATCATCTTTACTTAAATTTCTGATTCATAGCCTGCTTTTCCTGATTTACTTGCATCAGTATAGAATGTAAGGGCTCCAGTCATTGGTATTTACCATATGACGTGAGGAAGATCCAGTTAGTTCTCTTTATAAGTTGAATATCCATGCCAGGGTTCACTTTCTTCCCATAATTCGTCCATTTCATCATTGTTAAAATTAAAATCTGCCAGATCTATTGCTGCTAATTGATGAAGTCTCAATTTTCCTTTAGAATTAACTCAAGAGCTTTTCCATATAAGATTTTAGTTTTTTACTTGGTTCATGTGGTAAAAAGAAAAAATATCCACCCTGAAATAATATCTTCCCTCCACATTAAAATTCCTCTAGGGGAATGTTTGGAGGGTAATTTGACTAGAATGCAGTTAAAATTCAGGTTTACATCACCATATGTACCTTCTGTAATATCTCTTAAATCAAGGCCAATTCTCTCTCAGCTTCTGCTGATAATTGCTTCAGACTACTTAAGTCCTGGTTACTTTTTAAGGTTTTCCTTAAATTAACCAAGCTAACAGGACTTATCCCAATAGGCTGTAGATAAGAAATATTTTCTAAATTCTTTGGAAGTCATTAAGAGTCTGCAATCGATCTGTACTCATTTGTACATTTTAGGGTCTAATTTTTAGGAAACCTATTTTATAACCTAAATAATTAGTAGAGTCTCCATTTTGTGTTTTTTTTCAGGAGCAATTTGTAATCCTGAAGAGACAAAATTTTCTTTACTTTTTCAAATACTCTTTCTAAAGTATCTACTTTTGAATCAGATAGCAAAATGCCATCCATTTAATGGTAAACTATAAATTTAGGAAATTGCTTATGTATCATTCTCAATGGCTGACTTACAAAATATTAGCACAGAGTGAAGATATTCATGATTGCCTGTGGGAGAACCTTCCATTGATATCTTAGAAGGCTGAGAATTATTATGAGTAGGTTCTGTAAAGGCAACTTTTTCTCTTCTGTTTGTAAAGGTATAGTAAAGAAACAATCTTTATGATAAATAATTATAAGAGACTGTCTTTTAGGCAATTGAGAAGGCAAAGGAATGCCAGACTGTAGAGAGACCATTGGTTGAATCACCTTATTAACAACTCTTAGATTTGTTGCCAATTTCAATGTACCAGATTTTATTTTAACAACAAATACAGGAGAATTCCAATAGCTGGTTTATATTTCAATATGCTGAACATCTAGGTGTTTATGTACCAGCTGTTCCAAAGCCTGCAGTTTCTCTATTGTTAAAGTGCATTGAGCAAAGCATACAAGGTTGTCTGTCAACTATTTTAAAGGTAGAGCTATTGATGTCTTTTAAACATCAGCATTGGTTGTGCTCTGGTCTTGTTCAATGGTTGGTGGCTGTTCTTTATAATATATTATGTTTTCCTCAGAAACATTTGTTAATTTATGGTTTCTTTCTAATGTTGGGGAAAGTTAATCTGAGTATTCCATTGCTGTAACAAATCATGTTCACACAAATTTATTGCCATTCAATCCATTTTGCAGTCTGCTTTACCTCAGATTAAGTTCTAACCCCCCAAAAATTGAACATTTACATCCTGAAGAGGCCAATTCGGATGCCAGTATTCTGATGAAATTATTGTTACATCTGCCCCTGTATTGACCAGCTGCCTAGTTTGGCAACATCCTAAGAAAGGGGTTCAGGGACAGACTAGAACTCACATTTGGTGGGGAGAGGGAGAGAGAGGGAGAGAGAGAGAGAGAGAGAGAGAGAGAGAGAGAGAGAGAGAGAGAGAGAGAGTCTGAAAAAAGTTTGGTGTCATAAAATAAGCACTACTATAAATTTGCACTATTTGTTCCATTGGAAACATCACCAACCTTTGCGCATGTGTGAAAGTGCGAATGTTTGCAGCTTGTCCAGTAAGCCATTGTCTAGTTGAGAAAACATCTATGAAATTATAGGGCAATAAGATTTGAAAAGGTCTGAGGCCATGATCAATCATTTATAACTCTTGTATAGTTTTTAAGTTGCAACATAAATACAAAAGATAATTGCAGAAAGAAGAAGGAAGGATTATCATGCATGACATAGGGGAAGTTTTCAATCTCTAGAATAGAAATATTTTATGACTTTGAATCTGGTTTCATTTTGAATAAAATAATAAGCAAGAAATAGTCAATGATGAAAAATAATAGATATCAAAGAAACATAGTTCCCATGCTGGACACTGTTTCTGATACTAAGTATGTTTTTTTTTGTTGTTGTTGTTGTTGCTTATCCTGCTTTTTTAACTTAGTTTGTTTTATTGTTCTTTCTTCCTGTGTTTACCATTGTGTGAAATCTTCATTTGTACATTTACTTACTGCTTCTGCTGTATAATTCATGAATATCTGTGGCACGAGGCTATCTAAAACCATCCAATTTCCATTTATTCTTATGACTCAATAATCACTATCTATCATTTCCATTGGTTAACATTTAACAAATTTTCATGTTTATAGTATTTAAGTAAGGGTATTAAACTTTCATTACATTTATCTGCATAATTATATGTGTGACTATGTATGAGAGACCAAGAAACACACACATATATACAGAGAGTCAGAAAAGAAAAAAGGAGGGAAGAGCACACAAACATACAGAGAGGGAAGGAGAGAGAAAGAACACACACTAATGGAAAGGTATGGATGTTAGAGCATTGCCGTCATAGTCAATATTTTCTATACACTGTGCAGGAACTGGGGATCACCAGGATTGGCTCAAGCACCATTACCCCTGAGATGTCTCATTGTCCAAAAGCAAGGCTTTTATAGAAGAGTGCAATCTGCTTTATTGATATCTTAACACATTTTTATATATCCCATTTCTTCTTACATATTCCTAATAACTCAGGAAACTAAAGGCACTTTGACCAGTGACTGGTATTTGAAAACTGCAGATAAATATGAACAATAATCCTGTTATAAGGAGAAATACTAGAGAGATATAGCACTATTAAAAACAAATTGGTTGGTAGAAATCTATAGTTTACTTCTGAATTATATATCTCCCCACTCTAGAATTTAGTATACATCAGAATCTTTAGTTGGATCTGGTTCTTCCTTGATAACTAAAAAATCCAGTTCTACTGAATTTAGCTAGGAAAGTTACAGAAATTTACTTGTGTTTAAATTCATTTATTTCTGTTTAGAGAAGAAAAAAATTTCCTTCAAAAAACCAAAAGAACAACAAAAAAACTAACAGCAGGTTTTTTTTTCAAGTTGAAAACCCTCTTCTTAACATTTTCTACTGCTTGATTTAATAGTTTATGTTTGATTGCCTCTGAAGTATAGATGATTATGTGCTGTTGAAAACCTCTCAGCCAGGGTTTCTGCTTTTGACAACTGAGAACACAATCTGTTTCTCCCCTGTTCTGAGGAGTTGCCCACTGAATCCTTGCCAGTTACTCAATAGAAGTCCAGTAAAATAGGTGCTTTATGCAAATGCATGTGTTTTAGATAAAAGACTATTTCAATTTATCATTTTGTTTATAAACTGCAAGACCTATCAAATGGCTGAAGGTTACTGAACTTTTTTAGTGAATTCCTTCAGATTGCTCCTATGTTTTCAGTTTTGTATACTGACATGTGATTTATATTTGTATTCTGAGTAGATATTTATTTATTTATTTATTAAAGATTTCTGCCTCCTCCCCGCCACCGCCTCCCATTTCCCTCCCCCTCCCCCGATCAAGTCCCCCTCCCTCATCTGCCCAAAAGAACTGCAATATTAGGAAAAAATTCTACCTAGGAAGATGTGATGACTACAGAGGTGGTGATGAAAATGTTGTTAGAGATTGTAGAGATGATGATGAGGAGGAGGAGGAGGATGGCAGTGGTAATAGTGGTGGTGACAGTAGAGGTATTGATAATGAGAATGGTGGTGGTAGTAATGGAGATGCTGTTGAGGGGACAATGACAGTGGTGATGATGGTGATGGACTGACAGTGCAGGTGTCTTACAGAACTTGAACATAATATGTAAGTCCTTTACCACAGAGACATCTGTAGCCTTAAGTACTTTGTTATTTCATCTCTCTAATTGTCACTGTATTTCCTTTTTGGTTTCTATCTGAGTTATAATTCTTAAGATATTTTTGATAATTCCTACATTAAGGTGAAAAATTTAAAGAAGAGGGCTACTTAAACATTCATACTTACAAACAAGCACACTGATGCACACATAAAACAAATATTTCTTCATATATTGCTTTGACTAGTCTGTTTTGACTATTTCCATATTTTCAAAGAAGTGAGCAAGTTGCAGAAAATATGTTTCTATAATGCCAGGGTGGTCTTCTGAGAATTCTTAGTATTGTGGAAACATGAAAATTTTTTTCTACTGCTTTTCTTGGATACACATCACAGACAATGTGCAAGGATCAAAAGAATGAATTACTTTTGTGGACAATATGTTCAAAGACCACATAACCCAGACAACTTGAGAATGACTGACTGACTGACTGACTGACTGACTGACTGACTGACTGACTGACTGACTGATTGACTGACTGACTGACTTGTAAAACAGCCTAGCTTTTAGTAGATTTATTGATATTAAAACCCTTGGAGATCTGAACAAGCATGTGGGTGTGATTTGAATATAATCACATCCTTGAGAATATTGACATCCTTGAGAAAAGTAAATTATATTGTATTCTGAGAGCACAGTGAACTAAAATATACAGCTAAACCACTAACTGCTCACTTCTATAAAACATAAATTTAATAAAAATAATTTGGGCTTAGGTATTGATTTAATTGTTTTCCAAAATAAAAGTAAAGCTAAACCAAATAACATTTCATAGTACTTAGAACAGTAGAATTAATATATATGAAATACATAAATTTATGAAAGTAATATATATGTATATATAATATATATGTACATACACAGACAAACATGAAAGTCAAGCAAAAAATTGTATCAGGCCTTTGAAACAAAACATCTTCATCACATGTGCTGCAAAATAACTGAACCTAAATAATGCAAATAGTTTAAAATTTCAAGATATGGAAACCAGAAATTCCACACTTTAGTTTTATTAACCGATAAATTACTTATATTTACTTTTGTGTTTTCAGATCTTAGGATCTTAGGATCTCTTAGGAGCCTTTCACATAAATTTTAAGGGCACTTTAAATTATTATTTTACTATATGATATTTTTATTTTAAATTAGTTTTGTCATATTCATTTCCCATCATTAGAAATCCTCTACCCAATCATATCCTTTGGGATATGATATATATATATATATATTTATATGATTTATACATTTATATAAAACTAAAATCTTTTTCTAATTGCAAGGGAAATGCTAGTATTTTGAGCATTTTTATCTAAATGTGATATGCAACAGAACTGAATACCTCTTAAATTTTAAGATTAAGAATCTCTCAGTCTTTATAAGGAAGGCCTTGCTCAATTTTATTATCTTTCAGTCAAGTTATAGGAACAGAAATTTTATTTATTTAAACTTTGTTTCTTGTCATTGCCTATACAACTTTAAATACTTGCATTTCTGAAGCAAAAGGTTACCTACCATTCTCATATAAAATTTAGAGAAGACTTTTATTAAGACAGACATAAATATTTAGTCTTAATTTCCTTGATTACTCCATTCAAAATATGATTAAACTTTCCTAGGCAATACAAAAGCTTTAGTGTTCAGTTAATATATATTTATTTGTATAATTTTTACTGATATTTTGGAATATTTAATACCAACTTAGTGTGGTTTTTTATCTGAATTTCAATGGAGTTATCATCATCATCATCACCATCATCACCTCGGCTGTGCACACCACTAATTCTATTAACCTTAAGTGAAAGTAAAAGCACCATTTCAGTACCTGGAGACTTCATCCCAGGATTTGATTGAACCCGTCATGTGGAAAAAAAGAACTTCAACGTGGGACTTAAGTTTTGCGCGGTGCAAGTAAATGAAAGGCCCTAGGCCTGACACTAATCTTGTAGAGTTATAGATTTCTTGTTTGGCAGCCTAAACTGCTAAGTTTATTCAGCTTCGGTTATAAAATAAGGCCTGGCCTGAATTCTAATATGAGAACCTGACCTATTATATTTTACCAATGAAACAATAGGGATTGTTTATTGTAGATCTTATATTTTAATTAAAATCAGTAAAAACCAATCAATTGTGTGTCACTTACACCATTCCCTCAATTTTTGCCTTCTTTTGTTGCAAAATCCAAATATTTTTATGTTTTTTGACACTTCCATATATTTCCATAATGAATTTTATTCGTTTTTGCTCCCCATCTTCCCCTTTTCTCCCCTCACCCTGTGGAAATTTTCTTCCCAGCATGGTTCTTACAAGGCCTTGATAAGTAAGAAGTTATTTACTTAAGCAAAGTAATTTATCAATGGGCACACCACTGAATGAAAGGATACTGTGCTCCACTGCAGCTATGGGGCAATCAGTAACCCCCAGAGAGGGGTGAGGATTGTGAGACTCTTCTTCCTTGCATAATGAAATGTCCCTGACTTGCTTGAAACAATCAGTAAATTAGTAATGAGCACAATTATAAGGGATGACTGTCACATGTTTGTCATGTATTTATGCTGTTATGCTGATTAACTTTTTTATTATTCGGTTGTTGTTGTCAAGTGGGGCCATGGTAATGCTGCAGTAGTTGGAAAATAAGTTTAAAGAAAACCAAAGTTTTGGGTCAACAATTTGAGTAAAATACATAATTTAAGCAAAGAAATATTTAAAAATACCCAAATTTCTAAATCACACAAAATGTGGGATAATTATCTGATAAATATTTAGTGTGACAATTTCAGTTTGGCCAGAATAAGATTGTCACTTTAATTTGGTGTCTCTAAAATACAGCATATCTTCATATATTGCTTTATTGACTTTGATTTTATACAGAGAAAGGACCAAGTGAGTTTCACAGAGCAAACAGCATCTCAAAGACCTTTCCACCTCCACTTATAGACAGCCTCTTAATCTTCATTTCTTACTGTATGATCAGACACGAAAGTGACCCAAGATGCCACCTCAGGTGGATAGGACTTATGACACAAACCTCTTGACCTCAGCAATTTAACCATTTGTTTTATTTCCCACTCTGAGCTGTGTATTCTGTCCTCTTATAATGTGTATATTAGGTCTGAGTTTTTGTCTGGAAAACTGATCTTTTGCTTGAATTCTTTTTGTAGCAAGATTAAATTCCAAGGTTCAGCAGTCCGTCTCATTCTCAAGAAATTCCTAGAGTAATATGGATGAGAGACGGAATGATAGTTGGAAACTTTACTTTTCACCTGAAAGGTTTAGACCAATTATTTTCTAAAGAGAAGGAGCAAAATAAGGTATATCTAGATGGGGAAATATAAATTAATCTCATTAAGATATATAATGCATATCTGTTTTCCTATATTTCCTACATTGAGATGTAAGAAATAAAATATTCAATTAGAATTATTCGTAAGAAACCATATGTAGTAATTTCCTCTATTCAAACTGAAAGCCAAGCTTTGCTTTAGTCAGGACAATTAGTTGGCATAGATTTTCTTTGTTCTCCCTTTCAGTCTTCCCATTTCATCTCTAACGCCTCCGCACTGAAGGAGGCAAATGAAATCTTTCATTATTGGAGATTACTTTTGTCTACTCAAGGTACATCTCATACTCTGACATTGTTGTGTCTCTGGCCTCTGACTTACTAAATTGACATGAATTAGTTAAGATGCATCCTCTAAGGCCCCACAGCCACTTTCCCTCAGAGGAAGCCCAATGTTCTGCTTTGTCCTGTTCTCTCAGGGTTATTGGCTCTCCATAAAATAGGGAAGACAAAATGAAACTTTCCCTGGGAGGATTAAGAATTATTTTTATCAAATAGATCTTTCACTTCCTTGGTCAGAGTTACCCCCAGATATTTTATGCTATTTGTGGCTATCGTGAAAGGTGATGCTTCTCTGATTTCCCTCTCTGCTTCCTTATCCTTAGTGTATAGGAAGG
>NW_004949258.1:61118-64878 GCF_000317375.1 Microtus ochrogaster | reverse complement strand
AAAAATAAATAAATAAATAAAAGAATTATTTTTATCTGATTAATATGAATGTTTAATAGGTAAATAAATGGCATAGCAGCACATCAAAGCAGCAACTGCTAATAGAGTCATGGTAAGGTACCTGCATGGTGGGTCTCAGCATGTTTTACAGAACAAAATCCGCTTTTCAGGAAGAGGTCAATGACAGGTGCTACTCAGAAAGCTAAGTTACAAGGAGACTTATTTTTAATGTTAATTTTCCAAAGCTAGCATAATCACCCCAAAATAGCTGCCCTTTTTCCTTACCCAATGAAAAATAGATTTTCCAAAGTTGAAAACGTGGTTTACACAGTAAGTCAGAAATCACACACCATCAAAATAGGCTTAAATGATTTTCAGACATCATGAAACAAAATAATTACTACTAATTAATTTTAATAAAATTAAAGAGTTCTAAAATATCTAACAATTATAAGATTATTGCCCCAATTATCTTGGTGTTCAAATTAGTTGTGAATTGGGATGAAATAATTAATTTATAAAATTAAGTAGCTGGTAGTACTCTGAACTTTACCTTGGAAAAAAATTTTTTATTTTAATATAATAATTTGATGATTTCTAGCAATTTACAAATATAGCTATATTTTTTATCATCTGTAGAATGTGAACACTTTTATACCTATATATCCATTGTTATGGCTTTAGGAGGTGTCAGGTGATGGCAATCATACAATTACTTGGAAAATAGTATTTACTTGTGCTTCTTCTGAATTTTGACACAATTTTTACTCATTATTCAACATTTTATTTCTCATCCTTGAGCCAAAGATCTTGTTGTTCCTTGTTTTCCCACCTTTTATTTGTGAAAATTCTCAGGTGGAGCCGAATGGAGGCTGACGTCGCCAGAGGTTGCGAGGTTATTGATTTGATAGCTGTTGTTTTTGGAGCAGTATGAGCTTGGCACTTCCACAGACCTTTTGCAGCCAGGCCTTCTTGGCTCACTGGACAAAGTAAACTCCCAGGCCAATAAGAGAGGCCTGCTGAGTGAAATAAATCACTCAAAATGGCACAGAAGCAAGAGTTCTTTTTCATTTCCTGGTCTCAAAGTGTGTTGATCTTTCCCCATCAAACATGTACTCTACCTCGTTCTGTAAGTGACAGAAGGCTCTTTAGAGTTAGAGTAGGGAATTAAAAGATCACACCACCATTTTCTGGGCAAGAAGATAATGTCAAAGAGAAGAATCCTAAAAGAATTTCTTTCTTTCTTTCTTTCTTTCTTTCTTTCTTTCTTTCTTTCTTTCTTTCTTCCTCTTTCTTTCTTTCTCTTCCTTCCTTCCTTCCTTCTTTCTTTTCTTTTCTTTTCTTTTTTTTTTTGAGACAAGATTCAGTGTAACAGTCCTAGCTGTCCTGAAACTCGCTCTGTAGACCAGGCTGCCATCAAACTTACAGAGATCCTCTTGCCTCTGCCTTCTGAGTGCTGGGATTAAAGACAAATGCCACCACAGTCTGGCTAATGATACTCCTTTTAATTTAATTTACAATTCATCTATACCACAATAAGTAAAGTTATATGGTAATTTCTGGAACATTACTTTCCTTTTAAAAGGTACAGTTATTAATGTGCATTAGAATGATGATTACCAAAAAACCCAACTACTTTCTATTTACTTTAAATATTTAAAATATTACTTTGAATTATTTTATATTTTTACTCTGTCCTGAGGATTATTGGAGAATACATATTTTTTAAGCATTTGCTTGTGTTTTTGTACCTCCATTCATTAGAAAAATCCTGTATTTCTTAGAGAGCATGTAATCCTTGCCAGCATTGTTAAACACAGGCGCACTCCTGTTTGCTTCATGCTCTAAGAGAGAAAGGGCTGTCTCAAAAGAAAGCTTGAATGTAATTTTTGGATAAAGTACCAGTTGAGCATGAGCAAGGGCTTTAGTTCTACATCTACTCAAGAAAAAATGTTTTAATATGTACAACCTTATTTCTAAAGAGACCCAGATGTAGAAGGAATAATAAAAACCCAGAGACAGACGCTGGGGTTCAAGTGAGGATCAGAAAAGCAAAGCAGCCAAGCCACAAAAGAGTTCTTACCTCTACCAAGGCTCAGACAAACAAAGGGGTGATCCTGTCCTCAGCATGACTGCAGAATGCAATGCTCTCCACCAAACCTCAGGCTGCAATGCGTTCTTGTTTCCTCCTTCCTGTATACCTGTCTCCATGCTCCTAGTGCAGGGATTAAAGGTGTATGATTTCTAAGTGCTGAGATCACCTTTGTGTGAATTCTATTTCTCTTTTAGGCAGATTCAACCTCCTGTGGTCCAGGGTGGCCTTGAGTCTTGGGATTAAAGGTGTGTGCCACCACTCCCTGTCCTCAAATGATTTAGGTCTGCATTCTGACATTCAGGCAAGTTTTATTTACTAAAACACAAATAAAATACAACTACATTTCCCATTTTTGTCTAAAATAAAAGAGAATGGTATAACTAATACAAGAAAAACTATATACAATAAGTAAAATAACTGTATGGAGCACAAGTTATAATTGGTCTTAATAATAAGATTCCAGAGTCAGATTTTGGGGAAAATGCTTAAAGATGAGAGAGATGAAGGAGCCAAACCACTTTCACCTTACCTCTCAACTTTCCAGCCAAAAAGATACTGAGCTCCTGTTTCCTCCCGCCTTATCCCTTCTCTCTTCCCAGCCATATCACTTCCTGTCTGTCTGTACAGACCTCCAGAACTCTGTGGTTGGCTAGTGGTTAGCTCTGACCTCTGATCTTCAGGCAAGCTTTATTTGTACAAACAAGATATCCCCAGAAACTTGTATCTTCCTTAAAGATACATTAAAACTTTCGAGTTGACCTATTATATTTTAATCATTTTGAGATCTGAATTACAACTCAATGATAAAAATTGTACTTAACACGTAGGACTTCATGAATTTAATGGCTATGAGAACTGCAAGTAAGACAAATAAATATATACATTTAAATTTTTTATTAGACTATATAAATGTTTCTACTAGTTTCAATTTTTTTTAACCTTCTAACATCATCAATTGGGCTAACAGCTGGCCTGTATCATGGGTATTACAACTGAAGTACGCAATATTTGAAAGAGTAAAAGAACTGCATGTCTTGGTTGAAGCCAACAGTCATAATATTTATTTCCCATTGATGCAATAGCAATAATAAACCCCTCAGTGTCTCTTCAAAATTCATTGACTATTATCCTACATGATATTTCAAAGCATTGCTGTAAATACTGACAGAAGATAATGTAGTTGTATTTGGCAATTATTATAAAATCCATTTATGCCATGTAAAGAGTTCTTTTTATGCTTAACTGTTCATCTTTATTTTTGTTGTTATCTCTAACTCATTGTTGCCAGTCTGGGGATCTCTCCAGACAATTATCTGTTAAGTATTTTGAAAGATAATGGGCTTTATGTTATACTGAAATACAAGAAAAAACCTAGACCCTTATGTATAGAAAATGTATTTGCAATACTAATAAGTATATTTATGACATAATTTCATAACCAGAGCCCAATGCTTTTTAACTGTACTTTGGGGACTGGGAAATAGATCAATGGTTATGTGTTGTAGAGCTGTCTAGTGTAACAGCTTATGAAATTTTATAATGTGAGTCATGGGATATGGAGAGAGAAAGCAGAAAATGGACTTGAATTTATGAAAAGCCTCATACCATGTTTTATTTTTAATATATTTAAAATATCTAAAAATAATAATAATTATTTTCTTATAC
>NW_004949258.1:32505-61018 GCF_000317375.1 Microtus ochrogaster | reverse complement strand
TGCTCAAGGGACATTTCAACATCTCACTTAGCACAAGATTGTCAGTGGCATTGTTTGCTTTAATTGGACCCAGTGATTCCATCAGTCAAGTTTTTCTTTCCTTTATGTTAGAAGTTATCACCATATAATGACCTTTACATAACAAATCAATTGCCAATCATTCTACCCTGATTTGCCGATCATCCAACTGTTGCCACTTCTCATGAGAACATACCTTCTTATTCAGTCACTGAGATAGACAACTAGAATTCACTATAGGGGCCTGAAATAATAGCTATTCATGATACTGAAACTGATCCTAGGATCTATAATTTTTTAAATCTTTTATTTACTTAGGTGACATCAAATGATAGAATTTTGCTGAGATGTGGTTAGCTGAAATTTTAGTTGCTTAGCCATTTAATAAAATAGAAAATTGCAAACACTTAGGGCAACGTACCCCTGGGACCTGGCAATGTATTGTGATATACAAGTCATCAAGATCGACAGTTTTACAAAGGGGCTCAGTGGTTACAATATGAGTATCAAGGGATGCTGTATGGACTTTTATGACTCAGATTCAGACATCATAAAATCATTTTTATTTTACCCTACTGGTCTAAGAAGTCTCATGCCCACCCTGATTCAAGAGGAGGAAATATCAACATCATCACACAGTTTCATATGTCCCAAAAATTAAGAGTGGGATTTTTCAACATCATCGCAATCTGTTTTTTATTTACTTTCCACATGAATGCTTATACTCACCCAGATAACATTCATTTAAATTAAGCCCCTTATAATATCATTCTTAAAGACCAGGTTCCTGTCATACCTACTCAGTAAAAAGTATTAAGTTAAAAGGCAATTACATAAATTTACATGTAGAATGTGATATTTATTAAACCATACATATGCATATATACATTCCAACACTCTTGAAACAAATGAACAAATATATACTTTCACGACTATTATTTATGGACTAGACAACTTGGTATAGTGAATAAAATACAAAAATACTTAGTAAACGATTGAGTCTTTTACTGCTTATTGTAGAAGGAGCAGCTGGCTGCATTCCTGCCGCTCAGCTCCCACATGGCTAGCTTAGCCCTGGAAATAACAAGACACAAATTGTATTCTTTTAAACACTGCCTGGCCCATTAGTTTCAGCCTCTTATTGGCTAATTCTCACATCTTGCTTTAACCCATATTTAGTAATCTGTGTAGCACCATGCAGTGGTGGCTTACCGGGAAGGATCTTAACCTGCATACATCTTGGAGAGGAGAGCTATAGCGTCTGTCTCATTGCCTTCTTCCCAGCATTCTGTTCTGTCTACTCTGCCTACCTATGTTCTGACCTATCAGGCCAAGCAGTTTCTTTATTAATTAACCAATGAAAGCAACAGATAGACAGATGACCCTCCTCCATCAGCCTATGTTTATAAGCTTCTTATAAATTCAAATTCTTATGTATTAAATATAAACATTTGTACAACAAAAACTGTCGAAAATTACATTTCCATAGACTGTCACAATACAAGCTCAATTGTAAATTTAACAGCAGTTCTTCTACAGTATAAATTAAAATTATTTTCCCAGTCAACATCTTTGAAACAATCATTAGTAAAGATATAGGTTATTCCATACTGTGCTCTATTCATCTCAATGAACGCTGGAAACATGCCTAACACTTAAATACATGACAATTCACTACAATTTTATTCAAATTTTTCTCTGGGAATATAGGATTGATTACTAAATAAATTTTGAATAATTTGAAACCATGCAGTGTTAATAATAATAGTTTCATTTTTGAATATTCTTAATTTGTTCTAAATTTATCTTGACTTTCATTCATTTCATTATAAGCTTTTTAAAAAAAGTTCAGTGGTATATTTCAAATATAAATGATCACCAACATCTCTGAAAAGGAGTAGAAAATCTAACAATTACTGAAGCAGTACCTTATTCAAGATAACAACTTCAAAATACTATATGTTACATTTTAATGCAGTGGTGTAACATACCAGAAAACGTTTTTTAAGACAAATACAGTATTCAGATTTTGATTTCATCATTATTTTCTGACAAAGTGTATTCTTTTCCTGTTAGATAATAGTTGGATTTGGATGAGGTGCTATACTGATAGTATTTGGCCATAAAGTCATCTCTTTTAAGTCTTTAGATCACTCATTATTTCAGGGGCTATGCAGTCTCAACTGTCATTTCCAGTGTGGACAAAGACAGTCCTAGTGGAAGACAATAGTTGAGTGTAAAGTATGGAGCTGGACTTTCCTCTGTTGTAGCTGTGCTGAATGATCAGACTAATCTATTTTTCTTTCAGAGTCCACCTGGGCCACCCCAAGTGTTATAGGTATTGACCTGGCTACAACTGTGGAGTGATTCCCATAGCACAGCTGTAAAATAACACACAAAGTATTATTCATATACATGTTCTACTCTGTGGATTTTAACCTTTTATGTCAGCTATAAGGAACGTGGAAAATCTCAATGTGTACTGACTGCACATCTTCAAAAATACCATTTTAAAACATTTCAAATAGCCATTGTTACTCTAATAGTCCTGCCTTTATATCTTAAGTTAGGTTCCAAATATTAGTGTATTTATTTATTATAATTAAAGTTGATCCTTTCTTGTTAATGTCCATGCTTTAACAATCTCTGCAGCTCCAGATCTAAGTAGAATAACCACAGCTTTAGGGGGAATCCTTTCATTCTGTGACCTTATGTTACCCTGTTTATTTGTCTATGGTTTTCCATATTCTTTCCCTTTTTCTTTCACTTTCTTTTCTCACCAGTAAATAAACAATATTGCCAAATGCCCTGTAAATTGATCAGGGTTTCTGTGAAAAAAAATAAGCATTGGTATAGTATTTTATAAACTGTAATTATTCACATATTAGAGAGTGTTAATACATCATTTTCTATTATTGTTCTTTATCTGTTCTCCACATTGACATTTTCTTTCATATGGTGGTTGTGGAATCTGTGTGCAGGTGTGTGTTCATGTGCACATGTGTGTGTGTGTTTGTGCACATGTGTGTGTGTGAAGGACTAATGTATACATGTGAGTGCATGTACTTGTAAACTAACATAACGTTCATCCCCTTTGAGTGAGGGGTCTTGCATTGGTCTAGAGCTCAGTGCTTACAATAGGCTGTTTGGCCAATGATTCTCAGGATTTTCCTGTTTCTTCCTGGTGTTTTGAGAGAACACTTTTAGTCCAGGAATCTTACTTACAGAACTCTCATTCTAGGTCATCTCCTGACTTATGTAAATGTTTATTTTTAAATGTTTTAAACTTTGTCTTACAAAATACCTAATTACTTAGTTTATAGATGAATCTCATATCTTTCTCTAATTCCACCACATATAGCTATTATCTCACAATTTTGGGTTGCTCTCGACATCATCTTCTCAGTCCCATGAAAGCTAGAAAGAACCTCTTACTTACTACTTAGAGATGAAATTCTGCTTAATACACTGTCTTACCTGGTCTGTATTATCCTTGCCTTGGATCACAGTGTCTAAAAGAGTGGTTCTCAACCTTCCCAATGCTGTGACCCTTTAATGCAGTTCCTCATGTATCTACAACTATAAAATTATTTCCAGTGTTACTTTGTAACTGTAAGTTTCCTACTGTTATGAATGATAATATAGATATCAGTTTTCTGGTAGTCTATGGCAACCTATCTGAAAATGACATTTGATCCCCAAAGGATCATGACTCACAGATTGAGATTGTCATCAAATTTTATTCCATTTCTTTCATATGTTTATTCTAAGAATGAAATATTCATAATTGTTAATTTTCATTTATAATATATACTTTAAAGTTTTTTGCTTTTGTTACATTTAGAATTTTGTTCCCTTGATATTCACTTTACTTTATATACTCTTCAAAGTAGTTGTTGGATTTTTTTCAGTTGTTTTGTTCCAGTGTCAGATATGCCACTCTGTAAACACTGTTGATAGTAATTAGATGTATGTCAAAATTTCAAAAGGGAAAAGATACGTAAAACAACTCAAAAGAAAAACACTAATATCAGGTAGGTGTCAGCAAAAGCAGGAAGCTGCTACCCTCCTGTGGGTTAGAAGAATAAAGAGCACAGGGCTTACACCGGTATATCGTAACTCAAACACTGAACAGTGTAAAATAGTCATTAAATTTAAATTGAAGGTCCCTAGACAGTGAGAGGGTATGAGTTAATAAAGATAGTAAAGATGTTTTTAGTATAACTACAGACAAAATTATAGTCATCAAGTATACTTGATGGCAATAGAGTAGACAACTTAGCCATTTTTAAATGCTTAAAGAACATTGATTGATATATACAAATGTGTATATGCACACACATATGTACACATCCTTCCTTCTGAGAAAAGTTTGGAAATTACTATTGATTTTGTTCCATGCAAAGTATTAATTTCTACTAATATATGCTGTCTCTAAATACAGGTTGTCTTGAAAAATTATACATGTTTTGTCTTGAAGAACTCTGGAACGTTCACCAACAGGAAGACTTGAAGCTAAAGGTAAATTTGCATAGTGGAGTATAAATTACATAACTTCAGAGTTGTTGCCTTCTTTAAGGTTTAACATGAACTGGGAAAGAGTAGCACACATGGGAAAAGGTCCTCTGAATGTCTTCATGCTGTGGAAAATTAAAAAATAAGATCATCCAGATTCTTTTACAAAAGGCACTTTCGCCAGCAAATTGATGGGTACACTTATTTATACATTTGTGTCTACAAAGCCAAGTTGTCAAGAAGAGCTATTGATTGTTGTAAACCACTATAGTGATGAGAGACATACATTAGTATAAGGGGAGCTATCAATGTGCAAGAAATGTTTATAAGCTGCAAAACAGCCAGTGTCATTTGTAAGCTCTGGAGATACAGAGAACTTTACAAAGAGAAACAAAGAGATTTACCATGAAAATAGATATTTGGGTAACAGAAATTGTGGAGAGAAGAATGTAGAGACCTAAGCTTGCCAGACAAGATAGAGTCAATGAAAAAGTGGACTTTGACCCCAGAGTGGCATCCCAATGTCAGACCCTTAAGTTTTCTACCATAATGCAAAATAGCTTTTTTTTCTTAGGCAAAAACAAATCCACTTCCATTTGGCTATGCCTCAGTGTTTTTCTAGGTTTTTCAATTTTATGATCAATTTACATTCTTAAGGACAGAAATAGGTACATCTTTCAACAAGAAAAAGATGAAATATTTGGAAATAAATAGTATATGAAGCTCAGTCAAGGGAAGAGAGAATATTAGAGTATTCAAATGATTGAATTCTTCAGGGTTAGCATCACATCCCATCATATTTGTAAGGTGTAAATTGGAGTTTCTGTCCCATCCAGTCCCACAGCCATTTAGTAACAAATAAACACACAGAGGTTAATATTAATCATCAACTGTTTGGCCTATTTCTCAGGCTAGTTCTTAACTAGTTCTTACAACTTAAGTTAACCCACAGTTCTTGTCTATGTTTAGCCATGTGGCTTGGTTCCATTTCTCAGTGAGGCATTCTAATCTTGCTTTTTCTACATCTGGCTGATGGCTATGTCTCTGCCTTTCTTTTTCCCAGAATTCTTTTAGTGTGGTTACCATGCCTAGACTTCCTGACTGACAACTAATGCTAATTAATCAGCATTTTATTAAACCAAGGTGAATGACAAATCTTTAGTGTGCAAGAGAATACTTGTCTCAAGCAAACACACAAGCAAAAGCAATCTATGAATGTTAATGCAAAATAACACTTGTATACTATTTGAAAATATGTTAATAGTACACACACTGTGGATAATGTTGTGAAGAACCCTCAATAAACTAAAACAGAAATCATCATAGGAGTGAATCCAAGGTCTTTTATATTATTTGGAAAGATTGTGAAAGGTGTTTTACTGATTTCTTTCTCAATCCACTTGGAGTATGTGTATAGGAAGGCTATTTACTTCTAGGAGTTGCTTTTTTATCCTTCTACCTTGCTGAAAGTGTTTATCAGCTCCAGACATTTCCTTGTAGAATTTTGAGGATCACTCATGTATACTATCATCTACAATAAAGATATTTTGACCTTTTTCTTTCTAGTTTATATATATTTGAACTCTTTCAGTTGTCTTACAGCTCTAGATAAGAGTTCAAGTATTGTGTTGAATAGATATGGAGAGAAAGACAGCTTTTCCTGTTCCAGATTTTATTGGAATGTTTTTAGTTTCTATCCATGTATGTTGATATTGGTTATGGGCTTGATGTAAATTGCCTTTATGATGTTTAGGTGCATTCCTTGTAGCCCTATTCTCTCCAGAACTTTCAGAATGAAGGTGTGTTAGATGTTGTGAAACACCTTTTCTGAATCTAATAAGATAATCATGGGGATTTTGTTTTTCAGTTTCTTTAGATAGTGTGTTAAATTTGCATATTTTTATATTGAACCATCACTGTACCTCTAGGATGAAGTTATTTGAACATGG
This sequence comes from Microtus ochrogaster, assembly GCF_000317375.1. Lineage (NCBI taxonomy): Eukaryota > Metazoa > Chordata > Mammalia > Rodentia > Cricetidae > Microtus > Microtus ochrogaster. The sequence goes on along the minus strand of NW_004949258.1, from coordinate 54,536 downwards.
TGTATTACCTATTGCCTAGGTTTGGTTTGCAAGCATTTTATTGAATATTTTTACATATGTGTTCATAACAGAAATTAGTTTAAGTGCCAAAGGAGATGGAGGATACTGGAAAAACAATACCATCTAAATGAACATGAGAAAAACTCATATAAACTCACAGAGACTGAGGCAGACTTCACAGGACCTGCAGTGTCTATATCATACCCCCTGTGTCACACTCTAGCTCTCTACCATGGTCATCACTGGAGAGAATGTTCTCATTCAAACTCTTGAATATATCTATGCAAGATGCTCATGTATATACACATATGCCAGTTAATTATTAGTAGGATATATTATTTAATTTTTCCGATTTCTCTATTTCCTTAAGAATTACTCTCATTTTGAGATCACAATTAATTTTTGTACTAGCATCAAAAACTTTCAAATTTTCTAATTTTTCCCAAAGATAATAATAAAATTTTTCACCATGTCTGTCTCTCTGTGTCTCTCTTTGTATCTCAATCACTCTCTCTCTTTTTCTCTCTCTCCGACTCACTCTCCTCTTTTTCTCTGTCTCACTCTCCATTTTTCTTTTTCTGCCCTCTTCACTTTTTTTTGGAATATCAAATATTTTATCTTCTCATGTGCCTAATTCTTTCAGTGATTTTTCTTTTTCAGTAAATTACCTATTTACCAAATGATACAGTGGATTCAGAATGACTGGGCACTATGAAGCTTTAATTAGAATTTTAAAAACACGATGATATGTACACATGACTATTAAAGAGAATATCATTTCAGCCTATGGAGAATTTACAATGACTTGATGTATAGGATTTAAGACCCAAATTGGCCCTGTTTTAGTTTCAGGAGTCCTCCATTTCTACCTTCAATAATCTTCAGCCCTTTCTTTTCATCTGTAAGCAAAATTTTATCTCAAAGGTTAATGGCCCTCTTGTTCCCAATTAGATGCAATTTATACCTTTGTGCTATGTATTTTGTTTAAATATGTCACATCTTATGATGCCTATAAGTGAAATATATTTTTGTAAAAGCAAGACATCATTATTAATTACCTTCCAAAAACCCCCTTATATAATGCTAAGCAGAGGTCATGAAGGTTTTGTTAAAAATAGTGCACATTTAATGTGGGATATTGTTTAAGCAAAATTTTTAGCACTTAGTAAATGTTGCCAGTGTCTTATGCAGAAGTACATTTTTATCTGTGATCTTAATAAATTTTTTTTAAAAACTACTGGATTATTTCTTTTGGTAGGAGTTTGTTAACAATTTATCTTATTGACCTCTAATTAAGCACAAAATATAACTTACACTTGGAAACTTTCCTTCCTTCACACATTTGAAGTAAATTAAATCTAGATGATTGAAATGAAAATCATGGTTCTGTTTAAAAACCATCATGTGATAGATAGGAGATATCTAATTACAAAATTAATTATTTATGGTATTTCACAATATGATCAGCTTAGAACTTATTTGAAAAGTTAATTCATTTTATTTAGTTATATTGTCCTTTAGTTAAACTGCATTAAGGACATTTTGGGATAGGATATTAACCTGATTTCTAATTAGTGCTTTTTTTCTTATTAAGCTGTGGTTTTCCTATTGTAACATGTGGGCCAGGCTTGTTGAGGTTTCTGTCCTGCCCAGTTCCCACAGCTGGCAAGTCCCAAAGAAAACCACACAGAGAGGCTATATTAGGTTATAAACTGATTGGCCCATTAGCTCAGATTCGTATTAGCTTTTGTAGCTTATATTAACCCATTATTCTTATCTATGTTAGCCACATGGCTTGGTACCTTTCTCAGCGGGGCAGATCACATCCTGCTCCTTCGGTGTTCTGGGAAGGACTGGGGAGGGAGCTTTCTTTTTCCCAGAATACTCCTGCTCTCATTGCCCTGCCTCTACTTCCTGTCTGGTTGACCCGCCTATGCTTCCTGCTTGATCAATCAGCATTTATTTAAAACACGATTGACAGAATACAGACAATTCTCCCACACTATCCTATAATGCCATTCCACACTCAACTACACAGCCACCTTTTTTATTTATCATTTCCATATCTGTCCTATGTCCATATAGCTTTATCATGAGATATATATGTAAGCACATGGGCTTATACAAACAGGAATAGAGAGAGAAATTAACAAAATACAGCTTATTAAAATGTTAATGTTTTAGTTTGGTAGAAAGCAAAATAAGTGTCAGGTACAGACAGCTAGAAAGCTCAAGAGCTAATTATTAGTGAAATTTATGATGAAGAAAAAATAATACAAAACTGTGGATAGGGCACATGCTTCAAGTTAAACTGATGTCACTTGGAATTCCTGCTTGCAACCTTGCCTAGTTTAAGGAAATTGGTTTACTTATGATTCTGATATCTGACCTTCAATGTGTGCTTTGGCCTTTACTACATAGATATTCTAAAAGTGAAATTATAAGGTCCCCAAAGGATCAAAACTGCTTCTACAGTACAGGAAATGCATTTATACCTGATGGACATGATGACAGTGTTTGATGCATTTTGCAAAGAATTTAATTATATTTTGTTCTGAAAAACAAGCTCCTAAAATGTATGTAATTTTATCAAATTAAAAGCCAGTAATATTTAGTAAACACATCACTCTCTAATGAGTTCTCACAGAACCAGTGACATTCCACAGAGGATTTATTTTCATTATGATAAGCTCTTCTTATAGACTGATGGCTATTATATTGCAGTTTCCCAAGAGAGAGTGAAAGTAGACTTGCAAAGAACATGTTTATTGAGTAAATTATTTTTCAAATATATCAACCAACAAATTTATTCACTCTAGAGATAATAATTATATATGTAAAACCATGGGTTGTATACTATTTTGTCCCCACCCCATGTGGGTATGTATAAATTATCAATTAACTATGTATTTTTGAAACCAAATATTTCTGATAATAATTGAAACTGAAACTAGTTTTTGCCATCCTGCAAATAATGCCAAGATATTCAATTTAAGTGTAATCTAAAATGAATAAAGTAAGGCTAACAATATTCACTTTGTATTTATACAAACATTACTTTGTACAAATTATAAGACCTGCATGTCCTAGCCTCCTAGCTGACATCATCAAATACTCATTAACCAGTCAGTATTCCATTCTTCTCGTTGCCTTTTTTCCCTTGTGCAGGAAGAAAAAAACATTAAAAAAAACCGTAAACAGCATTCATCTCAGGGTACTGTGGTATACTCAAAAATGCAAGTAAAACCTTTAGACTTCCTAGCCATGTAAGTTCTGTGAACCACTGAACTCCCCTCAAAGAGAGGATAATGGGATTTGACCTCATCTCTATTCCCAAGGTCATTGTGGTTGCTTGGAAACAACACAGTTGCTTTGTAGGTACCAGATGTCAAACTGAAGTCACATTCAGTGCCAGATGAACATAAAACCGTACTGACATTTAGAAAATGATTAAATGATCTGGGCTGTTCTAGAGAGGGGAAAGGAAATATACATTCTAGAAAACACTAGGGCTGAAGAATTATTTTAGCTCAAGGGGGGGGGGGGGAGTGTAAATCTTCCAAAGAAAGAAGGGCATCCCAGGTGGAAGGGGGTGGGGGATGGGAACAGGAAGAAACAGGTGATATTGAGGAAGGAGGGAGAAAGTACTGAGAGAGACAGCTACAATTTGGAAGTATCTCAGGGATGATATAGAAACCTAGTGAAAAGGAATCTCCCAAGAATCTGTCAGGATGACCCCAGCCAAGATACCTAGCAATGGGAGATAGAGAGCCTAAACTGGCCACTTACTGTTTCCAGGCAAAATTTCCAGGGTAGGGATTGGGACACCAACCCAGCCATATAAATCTTGACCTCCAATGGTCCTACCAACAAGATGTGGTGGCAAAAGTGGTACAGAATTGTGGGATTGGCATAACAATGACTGGTCCAGCTTGTGACCCATACCATGAGAGAGAACCCATCCCTGACATTCCTCAATATCCAGGATCCAGATGCTGGATAGCCCAGAGACCTTGGATAGAACCAAACATTACTACCTAAAGAAAAGAAAAAAAAAGAAAACAAATACAAAAATCAGTGAAATTACTCTTAATGATATCCAGCTAGGTGACTTTAGGTTGGTGCCTAGTCCTATTGTCATCAGAACATCTTCATCCAGCAACTAATAGAAACAGATGAAGAGACCCTCAGCTAAATATCTGGCAGAGATTAGGATATCCTGTGAAGAGGGGAATGAAGAACTGTAGAAGCCAGAGGGGTCAAGTATACCATAAAAAAAAACAAAAACAAAACACAGAACTATCTAATCACAGCTCACAGGTGCTCACAGAGACTGAATTGACGGACTTAGCCCTTTGTATGTATGTTACAGTTGGGTTGTTTGGTCTTCTTCTGTGACTCCTAACAGTAGGAAAGGTACTATCTCTGACTTTTTGGGGGGTTTGGGTGACCCTTTTGCTCATAATGGGTTTCCCCATTCAGCCTTAATATGAGGGGAGGTACCTAGTCTTACTGCAATTTGTTTGTTTCCTGCAAAATATTTGGTTGATATCCATGATGGGAAGCCTACCCATTTTTGAAAAGAAAGAAGATTTGGATGGTGGGAAAGAGAGGGGAGGTAGTAGAAAGCGAGTGCCAGGTAAGGAGGTAGGGGAAACTGCAGTTGGGATGTATTATTATTATTATTATTATTATTATTATTATTATTATTATTACTACTACTTCATTGTAGAGGTAGCTGGAAAAATAATAATAAAAGTTTTAGTACTATCATCTTGTTGTGGGAGCTGCAGGCTGCGTTCCTGCCACCCAGCTTCGGGCTGCCTGAATAGCTCATGCCTCGAAATAACAACACACAAACTGTATTCTTTTAAACACTGCTTGGCCCATTTCTATTAATGTGTGTAGCACCCCAAGGTGTGCTTTCTGGGAAGATTCTAGCCTACGTCCATCCTCGGTCAGAGCTTCATCGCGTGTGCCCCAGAGAGAAGAGCTATCAAGTCTGAGCTCACTTTCTCTTCCTCCCAGCATTCTGTTCTGTTTACTCCACCCACCTATGTTCTAACCTATCAGGGCCAAACAGTTTCTTTATTAATTAACCAATGACCTTCCTCCATCATCATCTCATTTTTTATAAGGACTGAAGAGGAGTTGGTACCTACCCTCGTCCTGTCTGAAGAGAATGGGTATTCAAAGAATTAAACATGAATATACTTTTACTGTGAAAAGGGGTCAAGATAATAGGTTCTTGAGCCCTGCAGCCAGTGCTTGTATCACTGTGTCCTCAGTCACTTCCTGTGTGAACTTAGAGAGAGTGATAGCCCTCAATTCTTCTTTGTACAAAATAGTATCTTATACAGATAGATAACACATAAAACAGTGTCTGACTAATATAAATTGCATATAGGTTTTTGTTAAATGAACATGTACTGAGGACTATTGCTGTAGGAGACTGATTGTTCATTTCCTGGCTGCCTAGACTCCTGAAATAATCACATAGAAGCCATAATATTTACAATATATTTGACAATAGCTTAAGAATATTTCTGGCTAACTAATATCTTAAATTAGCCCATCTCCATTGACCTGTGTATCACCACAAGGCTGTGACTTCTGGCATCTGTCTCTGGAGGGGCTACATGGCTTCTCCAAACTCTGCCGTCCTTTTCTGAGCATTCAGTTTAGTTTTCCCCATTTAGATCTACTCTTTTGCCCTATAACAGGCCAAGACAGTTTCTTTATTAACCGATGGTATTCACAGAATACAGAGGGGAATCCCACATCACACTATGATATATTTTAATATATTATATGGTTTAGTTATTCAAAATTTTCTTTAGGAAGTATAGATCCCTTTTAATTGCTACTAGAGTACTTTGTACTTTGGAGATATTCTTCTTCTTCTTATTATTATTATTATGGTTTTTTGAGACACGGTTTCTCTGTGGTTTTGGAGCCTGTCCTGGAACTAGCTCTTGTAGACCAGGCTGGTCTCGAACTCATAGAGATCCGCCTGCCTCTGCCTCCCGAGTGCTGGGATTAAAGGCGTGTGCCACCACTGCCCGGCTTTTGGAGATATTTATTAAATTTTATTAACTTATAGAATTTCTTTTAAGCTCGGATAGTTTTGAGTATGTAACATATTGTCTTTAAATCTCATATAGATAGTGCTGGGTGTCTGCTTTTCATTTAAAATTTCTGAGTGGACAGCCATCTTTTCAACATCAATGCAGAAAAATGGGCAATCAGGGTGAATGGTCAAGATAGCCCAGATAATTAGCGTCTGAGTGTGGCAAGAGAGGAGGCTACCACAGTTTATACAGATCTGAATATTACAGTCATCTCATTTCTACAGGCATTTTAGACATGTTGGTTAATTCCTGACCTTCTGGTCATAATGTTTAGAACATATGTTCTAGTCACACCTTCCTATCTGTAATGACTTGATCAGTATTTTTATTTATTTATTTATTTATTTATTTAAGATTTCTGTCTCTTTCCCGCCACCGCCTCCCATTTCCCTCCCTCTCCCCCAAGTAAGTCCCCCCCCTCAGCCCGAAAAGCAATCAGGGTTCCCTGTTCTGTGGGAAGTCGAAGGAACCCCCACCTTCATCCAGGTCTAGCAAGTTGAGCATCCAAATTGCCTAGGCTCCCACTAAGCCAGTGCGTGCAGTAGGCTCAGAAAACCATTGCCATTGTTCCGCTATGTTCAGAGAGTCCAGTTTTATCCCAGGCTTTTCCAGACCCAGGCCAGGTGGCCTTGGTGAATTCCCAGTAGAACATCCCCATTGTCTCAGTGTGTGGGTGCACACCTCGCGGTCCTGAGTTCCTTGCTCGTGCTCCCCCTCCTTCTGCTCCTGATTTGGACCTTGAGATTTCTGTCTGGTGCTCCAATGTGGGTCTCTGTCTCCTTTCATCGCCTGATGAAGGTTAATATTCAGGAGGATGCCTGTATGTTTTTCTTTGGTTTCAGTATTTTGATCAGTATTTTTCTCACACACACAGAAGTTAAGGAGTCCCCATTTCAAATGACATCAGTAACAATTTCACAACAGCTGTCATGACAGTAAAATATTAGGAGATCATGCTTTTGTGAATAGAGTTTCTGAAAGCGTTCTCTGTGAGAACATCAGAGAAATACTGTCTTTTATTGCCTCAGGCACGTTCTCACCAATCCAATTTTAAAGGAGAAGCACAACGTGGAGCAGAGGGGTAATAACAGCTGTGTTTCAGGAGTACGGTGAAAATGTTAGGTGATTTAAGGAGAGTCTATAGATTAGATATTTTTCAAATTTATTTTTAGAGAGGGATCAAGGTGAGTGGGACATGATAAGGAAAAGTGGGAGGAATATGAGAATATATTAACAGGTATAAGCCAAGCCACAAAACAAAATATGCAGTCATTAAAAAAATCACAAAGTAAATAAATTGAATGGCTGCTTAGTTAAAGTTACAAAAGATAAAATTTCATATATCTGGCACTGTTTCTGATTTCATGTAAGAGAAGCCTTTATGATTAATAATTTCCAGAATGCTAAAGTAAGGAGAAGACTCTCATAACTCAGATCAGTTTCCTGTTTTAAAAATTAGAATTTAGCATTAATTTGACCTTTGTGTAGGTAGATAACTATCTGTTTTAAAAGGTTAAGAGCTTTATTTGTTAGCCAGGCTTGGGGGCCCACACCTTTAATCAAATGCTCCAAATCAGGGGCAGACAAATCTCTGTGTGTAGGAAGCCATCCTGGTCTACAGAGGGAGTTCCAGGACAGTCAGGGCTACAGAAAGAAATCTATCCCAAAAGCAAAAACAAAAAAGGGTGGGAGGGAAGTGTAAGGAAAATATTAGCTATTTTTCTAGTTCTTCTTACCAGCTATTTCCAGAAATGTTTTAAGAAACTTTTCTTTGGCTCATGATTTTAGCACCCCATAGTAAGAAAGTTATATCTAAAAGGTTCATGGAAGCAGCAAGAATAGTAGCAAGCAGGAAGCAGAAAACATTACAAAAAAGACCTAAATACTAATTCTATATGTTCCTACTCACCTACTTCCTCCAACAGGTCCAATGTCCTAAAGACTTTACACCTTCTCAGTATATGTCTGTCACTTGGGGACCATGGTACACATGTTAGGCTGCAAAGATATTTCACACTCAAACCTTAACAATCTTAAGATTTGATTATGTGAAATATCAAGACACATTATATTTAGACAATAAACTTTATACATTTACCTATATAAACTAAGAAAACATGGCAAGCATCCCTTTAATGTGTAATGCTGTTCTATGACTAGCCATTTGTGGGCTCATCTGTTTCCAGCCTAATCTTCAAAAGTACTACCTCTAGGTGTACTGATAATGAGGCCACTTGCTTCCTGTCTTACCAGTGTGTCAGCACGTAGAGGAACTTGGAAAGGGAGAGAAGGTGCCTGGGTGTCCTTTGGACACTAAGCCTCTGCTCACGGTTTCTAGTCACTTTGGATTCCATATTTACTACACACCCTTATACAACTGCCTTACACAAAATTGTGCATAGGAAGCCTGGAATGTAGAAGGATAAAGAGGAGTGCGTAGAGAATGGATGATCAGATATTTTAATTGTGTTGATCTTTTCTAGACAAGGACTTGATTGATGTTGGAGGGTTTTCTGTCTATGTGTTGCTTTCATTGGTTAAATAAACTGTCTTGGCCTTTTGATAGGACAGCAGCTTAGATAGGCAGAGTAGACCAAACAGAATGCTGGGAGAAAGAAAGCAGTCAGGCAGACGTCATGCTTCTTCTACCCAAGATGGACGGTGGTTAGAATCTTCCCAGTAAGCCACCACTTCATGGTGGTACACAGATTATTAGAAATGGGTTAATCAAGATGTGAGAGTTAGCTAATAAGAGGCTAAAACTAATGGGCCAGCAGTGTTTACATGAATACAGTTTTTGTGTTATTATTTCCAGGGCTAAGCTAGCTGTGCAGGAGCCGGGCCAGATAAAAAGCAGGCCTGCTCACCTCATTACTACACTTGATGTTACATATAAGGAAGGAAATCTTAAAAAAATACTGTCTCTTTCATATCTGGTTATAACTTTCCTTATTATGAACTCCTGTTACATTCTTATACCAAAAAGGTGTGACTATATGTCCCCAAATATAGATGTTGTGGCGGTTTGAAGAAAATGGTTTCAATAAGTCTATACAGAATGGTGTTATTTGGAGAGGTGGCCTATTGGAGGAAATGTTTCACCAGGGGTATGCTTTGAAGTTTCAGAAGCTCAGGCTAGAGCCAGTGGTGCTCTTTTCCTTCTGCTTGTGAATCTAGATGTAAAATTTTCAGGTACTTCTCTAGCACCATGTCTGCCTGCATGGTGCCGTGCTCCCACCTTGAAGATAATGGATTAAACCTCTGAACTTTAAGACAGCCTTAATTAAATGCTTTCCTTTATAAGAGTTGCCATGGTCATGGTGTCTCTTCACAGCAATAGAAATACTAATTAAGGCAGTAGTCTATTAGTGCTTTAGCTCATTAAGAATTTTAAATTTAGAGTGCATTGTGTAACTTGTGTATGCCCTCTAGTATATTTCCTTACATTTATCAACTATTCACTAAAATTGAATGAAATCCAAAACATAGTTCAATTCTCATCAGTGTTAAATGATGTTAAAAAAACAAATAAATTACAGCATAGATGTTTTTATCTGTATCCATTGAACATTGAGATATTTTGACATCATATTTTACATACATTCATAAAAACTTGTTTTCAAGCAAAGCCTGATTGATCTTCCAAGGGATCTTTAATATGACTGCACTTTCCCTAAGCAATTTCAATATTAGCACTTGAATCAGTTAGTTTAAGGTGTTAATCCATGTTAAATTAAAATTAATTTCACTTTGAACTTTTAATACCTCTTGAGACATTGCTAGTAATAAACCCAAGATCATTTCTTAAAGCAAAATTTGACACAAAATTTGTACAGAAAGTATTTGACATCAGAAGAAAATAGAAAAATACTGCAAGCTGCAGGTAAATGATGATATCATGAAGTCTGAATTTTTATATCATTTTAAAGCATTATAATTTCAATGAAAATAGTTAGAGCCTGATTATACACCTGTATACATCGTAATATTTATTACTAATCCTCATATAAATCTGAATAATGAAAATGGCATATATATTTGGATTATAATTTTAAGTAGGGGAGTGGGATGTGAGAATCAGAAAGATAAGGGGTAAAGGGGGAAGGTAATAATACGTTTGATGTTTGAAAAATCTGTATAAGTTTCGTATATTTGGAGTTTAATTGTAGCTGCCTTGTATAGGTGATGCTACTCTTTTGAGAAACCATAGGTTACCAAATGAAAAGTCCATTTCCAGGTATGTGATATATCTACTATCACAAAATTGTTGATCAAGGTGTTCAACAATTATAAAAGATGTTATCAGTGTTCTTGCTCTTAGTTGCTGCCCAGAAATTGGTGTAGAAAGGTTACTGTTCAAACACCAGAGCTTTTGTTCAAAGGACTGTAAAAAATCAAGTTGCTATTGACAGAAAGTTTTCTCCCTGCAAGCTAGTCTGCATAGTCTAGGGTTATGTAACACAGGTTGGTGAGATATAAAACCCTTCAGAACTCTTTCCCAGTTTTTCCAAGCTGTTAACTAAATATATAACTGAATTATGAAGTGGCACAATAAAACCGCGTATGTAATAGTTTCTTGAATATTGTGAGGTTAACCAACATCTTCATGATTGCATTAAAAGTTCCCTCCATATTAGGGAACAAATTCACACCTGACTAAGTATCCAATGTTGAAGAGCTTATAGGCACCAGAAGTTAAACTAAAACTGGTTTTTTTTTTTTTTGATAAGTGAGCAAAATATCTAACTACTGTCTGAATTCTATAGATTAGTGCAGCTTTCAGCCCACATCAGAGGAAATTTTTGTGGAGTGGACTGTGGTTATAGTCAAAACTCTTTGATGTAGTTATAGGCATCACAGCTAAGTAAGACTTCTTGTTGCCTCCCTCTTTGGAAGTTTGTTGGCGCCTACTGGTACTATGAAACCTAGTTCTCAGGGAGAAGGCATTCAGGACAGTTACAGCTCAGGGGTCTCTTATCCCTATTTCTAAATTTCATGGTCTGTTCAACAATAGAAACTTACTAACCACATCAGGGTAACCAAGAGGAATGTGTATAGCAGTGGTACACAAATTCTTGGGAGTAACTAACGCTGTTTAATGGGATTTAAGACCAGCTCAACAACAAAAAAAAAAAATACCATCATCTCTACTGGAAATCTAGATAACTAATCAGTGCTAGTGAAGTCATGGCTGAAGGAAAATCTACAGCCTCTAACTTGCTAAACAGCATAATCCCTAACAATCAGCTATAAATCTATTCCTTAATACCCATTAATAAGTGTAAACATAAACCCTCATTGATTAAATGGCTCTTACACAGGGACCACTGCAGAAAATCACGATCAATTAATATAAAGAGATGTGGGTCCCAATCAAATATCCATAAAATACTTCTATACCTATGACTCATAGAACATTTTAGAAGAGCGGGTGGACAGATTGCAGGAGCCAGAGAATCTGAATTTTTGCTACGAAATTATGTCTTCCAGAAGCATCAAAAGTTCTAACTGTAAAGCCTCAACAACATGAATCACTAAATATTATTTAAATAATGAGGATACCCATGAACATACGATAAAGAATGATGAAAAGCACTTGACTCCTCAGTTTTACACAAAGAACTGTAGGCAACTGAGTAAAACCTGGAGTAGGAGAGCATTCCATTCCCCTTCCCCAGGGGAAGCTCACTAATTGGTTTTCCAGATAGTCAACCCGAAAAACATACACTAAAAAGATATTATTGTAGCACAAATAATAAAAACCCAGAGAAAGATATTGGGGTTCAACCTGAAGATAAGAAAAGCAAAGCAGCCAAGCCACTAGAGAACTCTTACCTCTATGAAATCTTCAAACTAAAAGAAAGAGAGTTCCTGTTTCATTTCAATTTATATTTCTCTCTAGTGCTGAGATTAAAGGTGTGCACCACCTTTAATCTCAGCACTATGTCTAAATTGTGTGGCCATTGGGATGAAAGGTGTACCAACACTGCCTGGCCTGTATGCTGACTAGTGTGGCTGTGTTTTGCTCTGGTCTTCACATAAGCTTTACTTATAAAATTATAAATGAAATATCCCTGTATATTATATGGAGTTAGTAAATTATATTTAATAAGATATATGTATATACAAATGTACATATAGATGAAACAATTATTGATGGAAAAAGAGACTATAAATTCGAAGGAAAACAGAGATGAAAATGCAAGAGGAGTTAAGAGGTGGAGCAAGCATGATCCTCCTGCCCCTGCCTCCTTCAGCAAATCCTACAGGCATGTGTCACCACAAGCAGCATCTCTCTGGTCTGGAGAGATGGCTCAGCAGTTAAGAGCACTGCTTGTTCTTCCAAAGGTCCTGAGTTCAATTCCCAGCAACTACATGGTGACTCAACAGTCATCTGTAATGAGATCTGGTACCCTCTTGAAAAAGAGACCTGGTCAGTCATCCTCATCAACTTAGACCATGAAACCCAATATAGACAAGTTCAACAGAACTGACATATATGGGCTGCCAATGCATGTCTCATCATTGGCAGGACATAAATTTCATTTTCATTCATTCATTTTTTAAATGGAGGAAAGAAAATGGAAAATGTTGTAATCAAAATGAAATCTTAAAAGTTAAATACAAAAGTAAAATCTAAACTCACTATTGACCAAAGCAGACACTGTAGAATGCTCAGTCATAAATGGAAAGTCTATCATACAAACTCTTCCTGTGTGACACAGGGATAGTTATGAAGAAAGGGACAGGAAGATTGTAAGAGCTAGAAATCAGAGAGAACCTTAACAAAATAATAATGCCATGTGTATATGATAGGGCCCCTTTATTAATGATTTAGCAGAAGTGGGGGATGGCTACACAAGTTCAGAACAGGATCAAGCTACTGAAATTAAGGCATGAAAAGGTGAGAATATCATCAAACCCCACCAACGGAAGGAAATATTGAAAGTTGATGGTGTCTAGAAAAGAGAAATTCACTTTTATTTAATGATATGTACTTTGTTGGCTCAACTGCACAAAATGGTATGGCCCTACAATCATGAATTTATGGTTTTAAAAAATGAGGACATGAAATTTCGAAGAGTGGATGTATGAGCAGAGGATCTGTGGTTAGTCGGGAGAAGGAGAACACGGTGAGAAAGAAGTTCCACACATGAAATAATTTGTTGTAAATTATAGATGAGATGTTGAAAAGCTAGCAAATAACTTTTATTCCATATTCGTAGTGTCTTACAAGTCAGAATCAATGTCAGGCATGCTGACTGAATTCCTAGACAACTTGGGTATTTCACAATTTTCATCTAATAAGTATATTTAAATTAAATTACCATGCATAAAACAATTCATCTTACAATTATTGTAATTTGGATACATAAGATCCTTCATATGCCGCCGTGTTTTCATGATTCATCCCCAGCTACAGGTACTGTTTGGGAAAGAGGTTGTGGAATTTTAGACTGTTGAGACTTAGTAGGTGTGAACTTAACTTTTATCAACAGGCTCTACTTTCTGCAGAGACTATTGCCAGCCTCATACTCTTAATCCCGATGCCTCCTTTTCTATGCTGTCCTCCTTGTTATAAGAGGGTGATGACCTCTAACTTTAAGCACAAAAACCTTCCTTCCTCAGATAAAATCCCCAGATATTTGCTCATAGAAATGAGAAAAGGATGTTTAAAGCATAATGAACCATTTTGTTGTGTTTTTTACATTTTTATTAATTTTTTTATAATTACCCTCTCAAATTAGCATACAAAATCAAAACAAGTTCTCAGTAAGTATGTGCCATGTCCTGTCATTGAGATTTGGGCTACATGACAATTGGGATACTAGCTTAATCACATTTTAAAAATGATATCCATTCATGTATATCTATTGTCTCTGTACATCATATTGCTAGAGGAACGTAGAAAATAAGGATTTAGAGTTTAAAATTACATTAATAACAATAGATTTTGGGAACAAGAAAAAAATGACAACATTTCTATGATAGATATCATGCTTTTTTGAGAAAATGATAAAAGTATTTTAGATGAAGGAAAATAAAACTGTTACAATATAATCAGACCATGCCCAGAGTTCCTGAGTTATTATTCATTTAAAATAACTAGGCCTTCAACAAAACCAGTGATTCATGGCAATTAACATATACTATTAAAGCTTATAGGAAAAAAAGGTATACTGTATGACACACAGGGTTCCCAATACCACTAGAACAAATGCCAGAAAATGTTGGAGAGACAGGAAAGAAAGAGAAGCAAAGACATTTTTGTTCATGTTGTGGTTGTTGTGTTGTGTGTATGTGTGTGTGTTACTTAGTTTATTTTGTTCTTGTTTTGTTTTTCTTGCTTACTTGTTTTGTTTTCTTTTGTGTGGGTCAAAGAAGAGGTAGGGGAAGTATATGGGGAATTGTGAGGTGAGCAGAATTGGGGTGCATGGAGTAAAACTCTCAAAAATCAATACAGAAGTAAAATTAAAAAATAATACTTAATTTCATTTCACTAGAGTTGTTCCTCAAGACATGGGAAGCAACTGATGAAATATACAACTGTTTCCAATGCAGGGGACAATTGATTATGGCATCACCTATTGATAAATCTAATGAAACAACATGGATGACAGAGTGGAAAGATTTTTGAGAGCCGGGGAAGAAGGACCTTTGATGCTAGATAAAGATTCCTAGATATGACAGGAAAGCTGTACTCATGGACTCTCAACAATATGGCTGCCTAATTAAGGCCTGGATAACAATCACATGAGTTGTCAGGACAACATACATGGGGAGGATTCACAAGTCCCATCTCTGAGTTATAGGTTATTAATGGGTGCCAAGTGACAAAGCAAGAAAGAGTTTTCCCCAGTATTCCCTTCATGATAGTTGATCTAATCAAAAATGATTAACACTAATCACATTTACAGAGAAATGGATACAAGTTCAATGAGATAAAGATGCACACACACAAAAAACCCACCTAACGCAGTGTACACAAATTCATAAACACACACACACACACACACATATATGTTTAAAGAAGACTTCATGAATCTGAGTGAGTGGGAAGAAGAGGAAAGAATTGGGAGGGAGAAAGGACAAATATATTAAAATGAATTTGTAGTATAATCATTGGAAACAAACAATGCTCCAACTGTATATTCTTTCTATTAGTCACTAATTAAGTAAAACATCACTAAATTAAAAATCAAGTAGTTTGGCATGAGATTGTGTCTGCTAGTAATGTCAGAAGCTATAAACATAAAGTATCTTCAACATTACTGTCCAAACATGAACTGAACCAAGATGTTAACAGACATGCAAGTAGATGGGGAAATTGAGGAATCAACCCTGTACAAGAACTAAAGTTAACTAAGGAATGCTGAGAATGGGAAGATAGTCTTTCCTGAAAAAGCACACAAACTGACCATATTATAATGGTCAGTTCTGAAACCACACATACAAATAACACTAAGTAGGTTGTATTTATGCATTTAGGAATATATGTATGTATGTATTTATATGTATAACATACATATAACAATCAATGAGAAAAAAAGAGGCCATTAAGGAGTGAGTATATGGGAGAGTTTGGAAAGAGGAAAGAGAAGAAATAAATAATGTAATTTATTTACATTATTTCCATAATTTCCCAAAATAAAAGAAATTTAAAAGTCTGGTATTTTCTTTACCAGTTTGAATTTACAATCTAGATTATAATGACAGGTACACTTACAGTGTACATTTATCTGTGTCATTTGTATTAAATAAAGAAAAACAAGCTTGAATCCAAGAAAAAACCATGTTCTCAAGGGATTAGAGTATGAGACAAATCAGTTCTTTAACCAATTGTATATTTCTGGCTTGTTTTTAATGTTTATTTTCAGTTTATAAGAGTGACTAAAAATTTGTAGGAATGACAGTGCAATTCAAGTTCCTATACCTAGAGTTAGAATCTCATAATTTTCTACATGGCATAGTTTACCTATGAGAGTTAATTATGAGGTTCAGTTCATTAATTGATAAATTGTATAAATAGAATACTATCAAAAGATCCACATGTGTGGGAGTATTTCATGTGAGGGATGATAAAAATCTTTCTTTGAATTCACACCTGTGAAATAAATTTATAGTCTATTCATAACGTTTACTTACCGAGCAACAAAGATATGTATGTATCTTATGTCCCAAATAGACCTAACAGATATCTACATAACACTTCACCTAAATATAAAAAGAATATATTTTTTTCCTCGGCATCTCATCATATCTTCTACAAAATTGTCTATGTACTCAGACACAAAACAATTTTCCAACAGATACAAGTAATTTGAAATAAACCCCTGCATTCTATCAGAACATCAATAATTAAAACTGGACATCAACAACAACAGAAACAACAGAAAGCTTACAAACTCATGGAAACCAACTGTTGGTAGAGGCTGCTCATTTACTCCCGGCTGCCCTGACCTGAAATAATTACACAGAAACTATATTATTACAGTGCTGCTTGGTCTATTAGCTCATGCTTCTTATTGGCTAGCTCTTATATCTTATATTAACCCATTTCTGTTAATGTTTGTATCGCCACATGATTGTGGCCTCCCGGTAAGGTTCTATCTGGCCTCTAGCGTCTGTCTCCTGAGGTGGTTACATGGCTTCTCCCTAACTCCACCTGCTTTCTCCTCTTCTATCTTCTTGGAATCCCTGCCTTGTCCTATTCTGTGCTGCAACAGGCTCAAAGCTGCTCTTTATTAACCAATGGTATTCATAGCATACAAAGGGGAATCACACATCAATCAACCTACTCTTTACTGAATCAAAACTAATCAAGGCAGAAATAAGTAAGTAAATTAAAGGTATTCTAGAAGGCAATTAAAATGAATACACAAGGTACCAAAACGTATGTGACACAATGTGGAGTTAAAAGAAAGTTCACAACACTAAATGCATAAAGAAATAGAGATCTCACACCATCAATTTTGCAGAATATCTAAAAGTTCTAGAATACAAAGTAGCAAACCTAAGAGATGGAAATAAATTATCAAACTGAGAGTTGAAATCAATCAAATAAAAATTAAGAAACAATACTGTATGAACTAGTCTTATATCAACATGACTCACAAACTAGAGTTATCTGAATGGAGGGAACCACAGTTGAGAAAATGCCCCCATAACATTCAGTTGCATGGAATTTTCTTAGTTAGTGACTGTTAAAGAAGGGCCTGCCCACTGCCGGTTGTCCCATTTCTTGGCTGGTGGTAGTTCTATAAGAAAGCAGGCTGAGCAACCAATGGGTAACAATCCAGTATGGAAAACCTCTCCATGGCCTCTGCCTCAGCTCTTGCCTCAGAATTTCTTACCCTGCCCTATTTGAGATCCTGCCCTGACTTCTTTCCATGATGAACAGGAAATGTAAGCCAAATAAATCATTTCTGCCCTGACTTGCACTTTAATCATGATGCTATTTTTGCAGTAATAGAAACTTTAACTAAGACAAGTACAAGGAATCAATAAAACATAGAATTGGTTTTTGAGAAAATTGAAAATATAGACTTATTCAACTTATTCAAACACTTATTCAAACTAACAAAGAGGAGAGAGAGAGAGAGAGAGAGAGAGAGAGAGAGAGAGAGAGAGAGATGGAGAGAGAGAATTATTCAAATCAGAAACAAAAAGAGGGATATAACACCAGAAAACAATAAAATCCAAAGAATAATAAAAATGTGTTAATAAAATTGGAAAAGCTAAAAGAAATGGGTAATTTTCTTGATAGATACCACTTACAAAGTTAAATTAAGATTAGAAAAACAATTTGAATATACTTATAACCCCTAAGGAAATAGGAACAATCATTAAAGGACTCCTAACACCCCTCCCACCAAAAATTTTAGATTGCTTTAATGAAAATTTTACCAGACTCTCAAGGAAGAGTTAACACCAATACTCCTAAAATTATTGCACAATATTGAAACAGAAGAAGCATTGCCTAATACATTTGATCATACTATAGCTATTCTGGCAGCACTATTACAAAGACTCTTTCTGTAAGAGGACTACAATTTCCCCTATGAACACAGGTGCAAATGTAGTAATAGGGGTGGCGGGGCTGCGTCCCCAGCACCCCACTGCCCGCATGGCTAGCTTTATACCCAAAATAATTACACAGACACTGTATTCTTTTAAGCACTGCTTGGCCCATTTCTATCTAGCCTCTTTTAGGTTAACTCTCACACCTGGACTAGCCCATCTCTAATAATCTGCTGTAGCCCACAAGGTGGCTTACCAGGGAGATTCTAGCCTACGTCCATCCTGGGTCGGAGCTTCATCGTGTGTGCCTCAGAGATCAGAGCTCTCGCCTCTGCCCGCAAGAGTGGAGCATCGTGTCTCTCTGAGGCCTCTGCCCCCGAGAGGAGAGCTGTCGAGTCTGACCTCACTTCCTCTTCCTCCCAGCATTCTGTTCTGTTTACTCCTCCCACCTATGTTTTAACCTATCAGGGCAAGCAGCTTCTTTATTTAATTAACCAATGACCTTCCTCCATCATGCAAAAATACTCAATATAATGCTTCCAAGCCAAATACAAGATCACATTAAAAAGATCATCCCCCATGAACAAGACTTCATGCAGAGATGCAGGGATGGTTCAACATACAAAGAGGAGTGACGTAATCCATCATATAAATAAACTGAAAGAAGGAAACCACATGATAATCTCATTAAATGCTGAAAAGGCCTTTAACAAAATATGATAAAAGTGCTGGAGAATAAAGGATACAAGGAACATACCTAAACATAATAAAGGTAATATAAAACAAACTATAGCTAACATCAAAATAAATGAGAAAAAAAATCAAAGGTATTCCACTAAAATCAAGAAGAGGAAAGGTTGTCCATTCTTACTGTATTTATTCAATCTAATACTTGAGGTTTTAGTTAGAACAATAAGAAAACTAAAGAGATCAAGGGGATATAAACTAGAAAGGAAGAACTCAAAGTATATTTACTTTCAGATGATATGGTACATTAGTGACTCTAAACCTTCCACAAGGAACTCCTACAACTAATAAAGCTTTAGGACAAAGTGGCTGGAAAAAGATGAACTCAACAAAGTCACTACACCTCCTATAAACAAATGACAAGTGGAACAAGAACAAAATCAGGGAAGCAACACCTCGGATAATATAAGCTATCTTTGATTAACTCTTACCAAGCAAAGGAAAGACAAAAATTTCAAGTTTTTGAAGAAAGAATGTAAAGAAGATATCAGAAGATGGAAAAATTTCCCATGTCCATAGGTAGGTAGCATTAACATAATAGAAATTGCCAACCTATCAAAAGCTATTCATAGAAATTAAAATGAAAAAAGTAGTTGATTATCTAATCAATGCAAGGACTATTTTATAATGCTATTCCAATTTATAATTAAAATATTTTATAGCCAATAAAAAGACCAAAACATTTATGCAACATTTACATGTGATTATATGCAAACAAAAATTAAACTTTTCTTAGAACAGTGAACAATTTAATTGAGGCTTGCTGTTGCTTGTTCATAATACTAATATTCAGGGTACTGGCACAAGAGGATTATGAGTTCTTACAGTTGAGACAGAGAGACCTTTCCTGAAAGGTACAAGCTGGATAATGATTCAAGAAGGAAACTTTGCCATTTCCTGGCCCCTGAAAAGCACAGGCAACTGCATATACTCATATGCATATAGTACACACATATAAAATCCCCCTCATCCCCACACACTAAAGGAAACTAATATTTATTGGAAATAATGGAGGCAACCACACACATTTTTATCTGATGGAAGGGAGAGTTAATCAAGGTGATAAACTCTACTAATTTTTGAGGGCAAAAAATCAAAGTGAAATAAAGGGTGAAAGGATTATTTATGTTAATAATCTCAAAACATAAGTGTGAACATAGGTAAGCCTTTATCCTTTTTATTGCCTTCTTCCAAGTCTTCAGGGAGAAATGTACAAATGAAGCCTGGTGAAAGAAAACAAATATTTTTTTCTATTTTTAAACTACAACAAGAAAAGAAATGCATTATATTTAATATTTTGATATTTTAATTTTTTTATTAATCTCATGAGAAAATAAAGTAGGCATAATAAAGTGATATAATATACATTTTTATTTGTAACAACTTACATATAACTACTGCTTTTGCACTTTCCTAAATATTTCTATATATCTAAGCAGCATTTGTATCATTAGGAAGTAAACATTCCCTAGATACAAGGAAGAATAAAGGACAAGATTTATTCCAACACTACAGTGTTGCAGTGGAAACAAAATTTGCTGTCTGCACACAACCAAGTATACTAGTGACATAAATAAGCTTTCTACCTCTAACAATGCCAGGTATTAAACAACTCGAACAGATCATTTTCATTTCCTTTGCTGACCCTGTGTTTGGTGCTAAAGCTGTGAATGCACACCGGGTTTTCTGTCCCAGGTAACCAGCAGCAGCCAGCACATCTGGCTCCTCTGACTTTATATCCTCACAGCTTTTCTCTCTGCAAAGTTGCAGAATTCAGTTTCTATTTTCACAGAAACATTTTTTCCTTGAACATTCCATATCTTCCAAACAAAATGATCACAGCCCAGTCTGAAATTCAGAAACACACTGTAAACATTCACAAGAGTCCCAATGGATGGTAGATCAGAGGTTTTGATTTTTGTTTTTTTTTTCTGTTCTGTTTTGGCTTTCTTGCTTTTTCCTCTCTTTTTGACAAGAGATAAATTATTTTATCAGGTAGTCTCTGAAATAATCTACAAAACAATAAGTCACAGCAAAATCATATATACTTCCTTTTAAATACATCATTTAAATATTAATTATTATTTTTTGAAAACATAAAATTCATTTTGATTTTATTCATTGCCAACTCCTCTTTTTAACTCCTCTTAGTTCTGCTTCAAGCACCTTACTATTCAGCTACATATTTAAATTTAACAAATGAGTGACTCCAATTTGTTCTTAGAATATATTTTCTGATGTGGAGTGATTCATGGGAGTGTGGTCAGTCTATCAGTAACCAGAGCACTAGAGAAAACTACTCTTAAGCTCTTAGAAGTCATTAGCTGCTTGTAGTTCATTTGGTGAAATGGTTCATGAACTCTACCATTCCATATTCTGAAGTTCACATGTTTAATCTTGTTCCAGCAACCAATTTCTTTTCTTTGTAGCCAAGATATCTAATTTATCTGTATAACCATTCTTTTGGAACTCCTGGTATATCAACAAAAAATGAAATTTCAATGAAATTTTTCTCAATGATCCAATACAAACATAATATATTTTTATTGATCTCTATTAGCATGGAGGTTTATTACTAAAATTCTTTGCTGTAACTTTATCTTCACTAAAAGATGAATGATGGTGCAAGAACATATACATAATCTTCTCTATGAGAGTTTCTGAGAAACGATTGAGTTTTCTGAACATGTTCATTTTGTATGTTAGTGATCTGAATGCAGAACTATTTATTAATGAATACTGGATCATGCTGGATTCTTACAGAAGCAAAAAGCTAGTCAAACTGTCTCAGAATATATTACATAAACTGGATGTGGGGAATAGTTATGCACTGACTTAACATTACGTCTCTGGGTTCTAAAAGTAGTACAATCTTCACGTAAAGAAGTTTATTTCCAATGGGTTTTTTTTTTAAATATTTATTTATTTATTATGTATACAATTTTCTGTCAGTGTGTATGCCTGAAGGCCAGAAGAGGGCGCCAGACCTCATTACAGATGGTTGTGAGCCACCATGTGGTTGCTGGGAATCGAACTCCGGTCCTTTGGAAGAGCAGGCAATGCTCTTAACCACTGAGCCATCTCTCCAGCCCCTCCAATGGGTTTTTGATCCTACTGCACATACTGGCTTTG
>NW_004949258.1:31226-31968 GCF_000317375.1 Microtus ochrogaster | reverse complement strand
ACAGTCCCCCCAAACACAATAAATTTAAAAAAATAGAATTTCTACAGAAATAAATTGCTAATAGACCTTGAAAAAAAAAGAAGAAGTTTATTTCCACACTGTCATCCTTCTTTGGTTCCCATAAATTTCTACATGTGGACTAGCAAAGGTAACCGGAAGCCTGAATACATGATGCCACCAGCCAAACTAGGAACACTCAAAGGTATGAATGACTATGTTCTAATATGTGTCTTTGCACACACATCTGAAGATTTAAAAAAAAAATCATGAGATTCATGCCTGGGAAAAGGAGAATCTATGCATCTATAACGGATTTTTCATAAGAAATTCTTTGATATTATTTCATATTCTTCCATTGTTCAGAAAAAAAATGACTGGTCATATGATAAACACATTTAGACTAGTGTAAAAATTTATTTAGTTTGTGTCACATTGCAAACTAAGTCATAAATCTTATAGATTCTCACTTTTGAAGATTCTCATACAGTGAAATGTACACATGTATTGGACTATTTCCAAATATACACTAAGAAATTCCTGAAAATGAGAAAGACTCTAAAATAACATTTTACATACAACTTTTGGTTTATGTTTCATACAAATTATGGATTCCATATTTCATATCAGGATTCAAAAGTCAGATTTTTTTTATATTCAGATATCTATATCCAGGTCATCTATCTATATTTATGTCATCTATGTCTTTATCATCTCTATCTATGCATAGATAGATTTAAGTGCT
>NW_004949258.1:16668-28656 GCF_000317375.1 Microtus ochrogaster | reverse complement strand
AAAAAAAAAAAAAAAAAAAAGAAAAGAAAAGGAGAAAACAAAATCGTGCTGGATAATTAGTTCTTCGTAGTTTTCAGCATTATATGTAATGCCATAATACTGTTTACCAAATGCCTCAAGTTTAAAATGATGGTGTTGTTATTAAACAAACCCATAGCAAACCCAAAAGATTACAGAATTTGGTTATTCTTCATCTCTATAACGTAATTGTTTGCAAACTATGCTGAAAAATCTAAATTTGCTATTATTGATTATACTCATTATTTTTTCCACATTGAAATGTAATCTAATTTGCCCTTATGTCCATGTTGGCTTATAATATTTATTTTTTACCAAATTGTTAAATATATGTTAATTAACTCAAGGTTTCCCTTATCTTATATCACTTTTTGGTAATTAAAATATTATGCACTTTCTATCAAATATAACATATGGATAAAATATTTGCATAAACATATATTCACCCACTGCAGCTGCACATTTTGGCATATGATAATCTTCCTTTGCCCCACCTGTCTACTCCTCCTCTCTATAAAGGATGATTATCACAATTTAAATCATTTTTAGAGTCTGACCATATACACTTCACTGTTATAAATCCTTTCTTAGAATTTAAAACTTCTTGAAAACCTTAAGTTTTCTTTCAAATTATTATTCCATTGATGACAATTTTTAATTATTTTCATATGTACAGAATAGAAACAATAAAAAATGGAAAATGGGGCTGGGTATATGACACCATCAGTAGAATGCCTGCTGTACACACATGAAGATCACAGTCCAGTTCCCTGGTAATCACATATGATTCCTGATATTGCAACTCAGGTTTGTGTCATGAGGACTGACTGGGACAAGAGATGCAGGAAGGTTCCTGGAGCCCACTAGTCAGGTAGCTTAGCTGACTCAGTAAACTTCAAATTCAGCAAGATATTCTGTTTCAAAATATAACATGGATAACTGAACAAATCAGACACATACAATTGACAAATTAACTTCTGTATTCCACATCTAAATATAGGATTTCACATCCATGCATGCACATGCTCACATTTACATGTGCCTACACCACACACACACACACACACACACACACACACACACACACACACATATATATATATCACAACATCACACACACACCATCATCTACTATTCCAATAGTCACTACTTACAAGTAGACAAATGTGCTTATTGCTAGGGAGTATTGAAATTTGCTCATTAATTTCTGGAAAACTGTCACATGGAACACTGTTGTTCTAGTTACAGGAACTGCAAAGAATTGGATATTAAAATCTTTTTAAATTAATTGTTTAGAATTAGTGGCACCAGGCATTCCTCAAGTCATTTACTAACCTGATCTATTCTCTGTTTCTATCTTCCTAACTATGTACATGCATTATGTTTCCCGTTTCTCTGGCTTTTAAAGGAATAATCTCTTTGACTCTTTTAATTCTTGGACAGTATTACCATAGGGAGAGAAAGCTTTTGTGTACTCCCAAATTATTTTATCTTATATGATTCATCTGGACTATTTATATGTACATTGTGAGTGAATTTAATAGATATCATTAATTTTAGATCTCAAATTCATTTAGAAACGTGTTTTCATACCCACACTGCAACTGCTATGTTAGGGATACACTCCCACATTGACTCCATCTGACTACTAGTTTTTCTCATCTCCTCTCCCTTCTTTCATTTGTGCTTATTTTCCTTGCCATTTTTCTTGGTCTCATTTTTCTCTACTGTAATATTTGTTTACATTAAATCTGCTTAGATGATATTCTTTTCCCTACATGTCATCAGGAACTAGCATTGTCTTAAATGACTCAGGATCAAACCATGTTATTGAGTCATTCCCTTATAACTTTCTCATGCAACAGTACCTGATCTCCAGAAGAAATTATTGCCTAGTTATTTCATTTATTAAAATGTATTTATTTTAATTTCATATGTATGGGTATTTTGTCTACATGTGTACTGCATGTGAAAACCAGGTACCCTGCAATGCCAGATTGGATACCCCAGAGCTAGAGTTACAGACAGTTGTGAGCCTATAGTTTGTCGCTACAAACTGAACTTAAAATTTTGAGATTAGTAAGTGCCCATAAACGCTAAGCCATTTCTCTGATCACTGGTGTTTTATTCTCGAGCAATGCCTGCATTCTTTAGGGAGGCACTGATCAATCTAATGACTTGTGTTTAGCTCTCATCTAAGATCTCCTATCAACACTTCCAAAAAGCCTTTGAATCTTTACCTTGAATTACTTTCTTAATCTTTGTCTATATTCCCTGTCTGTCTTAACAGTTGCATTTTACTCTGATTTTTGTTCTGTTTGTTGTTGTTCCATTGTTTTTAGAACAGATCATGAAAAACCTGGGGCAGAAATGGCAACTACTCTTATACTTCATGCAGATTATGACACTATAATCTAAACCAATTAGCTAAGAAACAAATTTGTGTAGACATACAAATGTTCTTTAAGAAAAAAATTCAGTAATCACACTGGTGTATAAACAAATAGCTATTTCAATTTAAGATCCTAGGACTCTACTTGTCCTAATGTGAGTTGTAGCAATGTGAACATGAGTAGCTTCAAAGCACATACAAGTTATCAAATTCCTCTAAACATTACAAACTACACACTTACATCAAAAATTGCTTCTGCTTTGTTGTAATGAAAGAAGGGTGACCACATATACACAACACATACTATTTTTGAAAGAAGTTGCCCAATTAGGTGATTCATTTTATTCATGATATTTTTGGTGAATTTTATTCTCAGTATGATACTGCTCTATGTGTCTACTGAAGCTGTAATGAGTGTAAGAAATGTGCAAATCTACCAAAGAACAATGCAAATAATTCTGAAAGATTGCCACAAACTTTTGACTATTTTCATCTGGAGTTATTAGGAATATACAAATTATTTTAACAATTTACCATAGAAGAACATGTATAATTTATACAATTGATCCCCTCTAGGACTAATTTTCAGAATTAACATATAAACTATTATATGAGTTAAACAAGATAACTCAGAATAATATTTTTTAAATTTAACTAATAACTATCCATACCCAAATCATATATGTGACAATAAAAATAAAATTTATTAACAACTACCCAAAAGAAATAATTTAATTTTTCTAATAAATGAACAACCTCACCCAGATCTCATTTTCATAAACCAACCTATTCTTTTCTTAACTTTAAAAAGTTATTAAAATATATTTACTATTTCGTTTCTAGTTGGTAAAGTACTTTAGAAGGATTATGAAGTACTTTACCAACTGGGAACAAAATAGTAAATATATGGCTAGTACCTATGGAATCATTTTCCTTCAGAGTGCAACAACTTACATGCACATACCTGTGTACACACCCACACATATGCATACTAAGATTATGACTGTGAAAGTACTAATTCCGTGTTGTCTAATTAATAGAGTCTATCCGGAATTGTATGCTCTTTATGATCTTCAGTTGGAAAAATGCTTGTTGTAATAAAGTTGACTATGGACTTTGAAAGACTCAGTAAACTTAAAAAAAAACAACCTTATGTTTAATTTTATTACATTTGTTTCTTTGAGAATGTTATATATTTGTACAGTGCACCCTGATTGTTGTTACTCCTACCCTTTCTTAGCCCCCCAACTATTGCTCACTATCCCAAATCCCTTGCTCACACTTACTATGTTCTGTTTTTTTGTTTTGTTTTGTTTTTTTGCTTTTTACTCCACTGAGTTTAACAAGAGCTATGTGTGTGACACTGGATTTGCTGCTATTCATTGAAGCATGGTGAATCCATCATCAGTCCATGGCAGCTTAAGATAATGTGCACTTTTCTGCTATAATCCACCAGCAGTTCAGCAGAGGGAAAATGGTACAGACCTGCTCTTCCCTGATCTCTGATTGACAATATTGACTATACTGGCCCAGTTTTTGGAAGATCCATGCTAGCTTCTTCCACAACTTTTTATCAGAATTGTATAGCCTTGGCCATACTTTCAAGACAGAATTTCAAAGCGCTCCCCTCTATCTCCAGGTTCTGGCATTCTTCCAATCTTTTCTATCTCCGATTCCAGAGTCTGAGAGGAGATGGTATGAATGCACTGTTTGGAGGTGAGCCCTGGACAGTCATCTATCTTGGGTACTTTGAGCAACCCGTGTATTGGTGCATTTGCCAGTTTTCACTGTGAAGAGAAGCTTCTCTCTAAGACTGAAAGTAGCATTTTCCCTATGGGTGCGAGCATGAATTGGGCTGTAGAGATGACTCAGCAGTTAAGAGCAGTTGCTGTTCCTGAGTTCTGTCTCCAGCATTCATGTCTGACAGTTCACAACAACCTGTTCTTCTAGATCCAGGGAATACGAAGCATTACTCAGGACTTCTTGGGCATTGTCCCTCATGGATACATGCCACCACCACCCCCAAAACATGGACACATACACATTATTGAAAACAAATATTAAAATAAATAAATAGCATAAATATTAATAAGGTGTCTTGGAACTGTGGTGTCGATTTTGTTAAACAGATATAGTATGTTCTTCTTCAGAGCCTCAGATCTTCTGGAGCCATGGGGGAGCACCCAATATGACAAAGACTTCTTTAGCCATGGGGTTTTAACTGGGTTTTCAGCACCAGACAGGAAATCCCTCTTTTGGATCAGCCATCATAACTAACTGGAGAGTACGTCACTGTATCCGTAATCTTCATGGCACTGCTGGACCAATGGTTACATCTTACCTGACAGGCTGATAACATGGTTTGTACTGTACTGGGCTGTGAAAGATCACTGATGCCTCTTCTTTCCCAACTGTCTGAAATTGGTATTTCATCATTGAATCTGGATAATGAAGAGAAACTTTAAAGCAAGCTTTTGCTCATTATTATTATTATCATTATTATTACTACTACTATTATTATTATCATTATCATCATCATCGTCATTTAGTTCTTAGAGGGAAGGTTTCTCTGTTTAATAGTACTAGCTGTCCTGAAACTACCTCTGCAGAACAGACTGGTCTTGAATTCACAGAGATAGGCCTGTCTCTGTCTCCCAAGTGCTGGGATTAAAGGTATGTGCCACCACCACTCGGTTTGGTTTGTTATTTATTTTTTTATTTAATCTTGAATTAACCTATATCCAGAAACCAATTTCTCTATGGTCTCTAAAGATTGGAGCCTTGTTTCCTGTGCTTGGGTTCCTGTGTGTCTGGTGCTCCCTTACACTCTAGCATGTATACCCACTAATCTCTCATTTCTTATTCAAAGCATCTCCTAATCTGACTTTGTAATTAATTACAATGGCAGAAGTTGTTCTGTGCTGCATAGCTTCAAATTCTCTTCAAAATAAACTTACCCAGTTCTACTAAACTGTCAGCTAAAACTGACCAAATAAATTTACTCTTTAAATCAAGAACAAAACATTAGTCTGCCAACAAAATGCAAGCAAATCGTTTTCTTTCTGTTTGTGAAGCTTAACCTTCTGCAAAAAAGTAATTAGAACTATAATTAAAAACCTATTTGGGATGATTAAAACTCTGTTATCTTTTGGCATTTAATGATACATGCAAATGTCAGAAAGGATGAATTCATTAAAAATTCTATTTAAGAGAAAAATTTAGATGGAGGGTTTTATTTATTAAAATGTTACCATTTCTGGAAAGGTTTGATCTGTAGGAAGCCACTGAAAATTGAATGTATATTTTCATAGCCTTCAATACTGCAACTACCTAATTTTCACAAATTATTACTTGGGGATTATTTTAAGTTTTATTTTTTAATTACATAACTATTTTAATTATTTAGAGTTGTTATGGAGGTATGTTATTCTTCTCAAAGACATTTTATGTATTAGGCTTTTTTTTTTGATCACCAACTAGCTCCCAAATCATGACATGGGGAGACTCCTTTTTATTTATGAATTATCTTATACTTGCCACACTTTCTCTTATAACGTAAATTAAGCTGTTTCTTTACATCTGCACATTTCCTTGTGACCTTTACTCTTCTTTCCTTCGGAAAGCCCTACGCCACATCAGGCTGACTGGCTGCTGCCCGATTGACTGAACGTGGGCATCTCCCTCTCTTTCCCCTTGTGCTCCTCTCTGCTCTCTCCTCTGGAGCCTAGATCCCTCCTCCTACACATTATCTCTTCCCGTAAGCCCTGCCTACCCCTCCAATGCCTAGCTATTCACCCATCCAATTTCTCTTAGTTCGATCAGGTGCCTTAGACAGGCAAACCAACACGTCTTCACATCGTTAAAAATACATCATAAGCAAATGTAACATATCTTTACATAATTAAACAAATGCAGCATAAACAAATGTAACATATCCTTGCCATTCCACAACAGTTCTCTTATTTCAGTATGCTAAGAACTGTTTGGTAGCCTCCCTGTCACGTGATAGCATGTTTTCCTTTGCTTTTTATTTACTTTTTATATATTTGAAACAATATGTTCTCATTTTACATACCAATCCCAGTTCCTACTACCTTCCCTCCTCCTGCTCCCCCATCATCACTCCACCCCACTTGACATCCATTCCTTAGAGTGGGTAAGTCTTCCCATGGTTTGTCACCAAAGTCTCGCACATCACTTTGAGGCAGGATGAAGGCCCTTCTTCATAGCTGAAGGAAGGTATCCTTCCAGAGAGAATGGGCTCCATACAAAAAGGCAGTTCAAGCACTAGGGATAAGTCCTGGTCCCACTGCCAGGAGCCTTATGACTGCTCCAGTCAAACAACTGTTATCCACATTCAGAGAGCCTAGTTTGGTCCTATGTAGGTCTTATGACTTCCCACTGTCAGTCTAGAGTCAGTGACCTCTAACTAGCTCAGGACAGCTATCTCTGTGGGTATCTTCATCATGGTCTTGACACCCCTGCCCCAATTATCCCTCCTCCCTCTCTTTGACTGGAATCTGAGAACTCAGCATTTTGCCTAGCTGTGGATCTCTGCATCTGCTTCCATAAGTTGCTGGATGAAGGTTCTATGATGACAATTAAGATAGTTATCAATCTGATTAGAGGGAAAGGCCAATTCAGGCCAGCATTAAAAGCAGCCACTCCAATATTGCTTATGGTGTTAGTTGGGGTCATCTTTGTGGATTCCTGAGAGTTTCACTAGTGCCAGATTTCTCATTAGCCCTACAATGGCTCCCTCATTCACGATATCTCTTTCCTTAATCTCCATCTCTGTCATTCCCCCATCTTGGTCATCTTGTTTCCTCATGCTTTCTTCCCCCTCCACTTCTCCTCTCACCCTTCCCTTCTGCCTTTCCTTCTTCTACTTCCATGGTCCCAATTTTCTCAGGAGAACTTGTCTATTTTCCCTTCGCAAAAGAATCCATGTATGTCTCTCTTAGGGGTCTACTTGTTACCTAACTTCTCTGTGGTCATGAACTATAAACTGGTTATCCTTTGCTTTATGTTTAATATCCATTTATGTGTGAGTAATACCATGTTTTTCTTTCTGGGTCTGTGTTACCTCACTCAGGATAGTTTTATATATATTTTACTACTGACTAGTACTCTACTGTGTAAATGTACCACATTTTCTTTATCCTTTCTTCAGTTGAGGGGCATCTAGGTTGTTTCCAGGTTCTAGTTATTACAAATAGTGCTGCTATGAACACAGTTGAGCAAATGTCCTTGTGGTATGAGTGTGCATCCTTTGGAAAGAAGCTCAAGAGTTGTATTGTTGTAATTAAGGTAGATTGATTCTCAGATTTTCTGAGAAACTACCATACTGATTTCCAAAGTGCCTGTAAAATTTGCACTCCTAGCAGCAATGGAGGAATGTTCTCCTTATTCTGCATCCTCTCCAGCATAAGCTGTCATCAGTGTTTTTGATTTTAGCCATTCTACATAGTGTAAGGTGGTATCTCAGAGTTGTTTTGATTTGAATTTCCCTGATGGCTAAGGATATTGAGTGATTCCTTAACTGTCTTTCATCCCTTTGAGATTCGTTTGTTGAGAATTCTCTATTTACATCTGTATACCATTTCATTGGATTATTTGATATTTAGATACCTAGTTTTTTGAGTTGTCTATATATTTTGGAAATGAGTCCTCTGTCTAATTTGCAGTTGGTAAAGATCTCTTCCCATTCATTTGGCTCACCTTTTTTTTTTTATTGACAGTGTCCTTTGCCTTTCAGAAGCTTCTCAGTTTCAAGAGGTCCCATTTATTTATTGCTGCCCTCAGGGTCTGTGCTACTGCTGTTGTGACTGGATTTATGTTGGGGTCTTTGATGCATTTAGAGTTGAGTTTTGTTCATGAAGATAGGATTTATTTTAGGGTCTTTGATGCATTTGGACTTGAGTTTTGTTCATGGAGATAGATATGAACCTATTTGCTTTCTTCTACATTTTGACATCCAGTTTTGCCAGCACAATTTGTTGAAGATGCTCTTTCTTTCATTTTATAATTTTAGCTTCTTTGTCAAAAATCAGGTGTTCATACTTGTGTACATTAATATCAACGTCTTTGATT
This sequence comes from Microtus ochrogaster, assembly GCF_000317375.1. Classification (NCBI taxonomy): domain Eukaryota; kingdom Metazoa; phylum Chordata; class Mammalia; order Rodentia; family Cricetidae; genus Microtus; species Microtus ochrogaster. The sequence goes on along the minus strand of NW_004949258.1, from coordinate 20,153 downwards.
TGATTTTATTGATCCACTTGTCTGTTTTTATGGCAAAACCAAACTGTTTTCATTACTATAGCTCTATTATAGAGCTTACTGTATTGGTGTAGGAGGTTCTTCTGTCTTTGTTTTACTTGTATTGGCTAATAAAGAAACTGCTTTGGGCCTGTTGTTAGGGCAGAACTTAGGTAGGTGGGAAAAATTAAAGAGGAGGAGAAAGGCAAAGTTGGAGAGAGACGCCACGTATCCGCTGGAGATAGACGCTGGGACTTTTCCTCAGTAAGCCACTGCCGCATGGTGACATACAGATTAATAGAAATGAGTTAAATCAAGATGTAACAGTTAGCTATTAAGAGGGTAGAGCTAATGGGCCAAGCAGTAATTTAATCAATACAATTTCTGTGTGGTTATTTAAGGGCTAAGCTTGCTGGGCGGCCAGGAAGAACAAGCAGCCCTTTCCTTGCAACACTGTATATTGGTTTGATTAGTTTAGATACGTTGCTTGTATTCTTGATCTTTCCAAGACTTTTATTATAAAGGGGTGTGGATATGAAGAAGGCTTTTTCAGCATCTAATGAGATGATCATATGGTTTTTTTCTTTCTGTTAATTGATATGATAGATTGGATTGATAGATTTTCACATGTGATACAATCCCTGCACCTCTGGAATTAAGACGGTTTGATCATGGTAGTTAAATTTCTTAATGGGTTCTTGGATTTATTCTGCTAGTATTTCATTGAGTAGTTTTGCAACAATGTTCATGAGGGAGACTGGTCTGTAAATCTATTTCATAGCTGAGTCTTTGTTTGGTTTGTGTATCGGGGTAATTTGGCCTCATAAAAAGAGTTTGGGAATGTTCCTTGTGCTTCTATTCTGTGAACAATTTGAAGAGTATGGGTATTGTTCTTCTTAAAGTGTTGATAGAATCCCATGCTAAAACCATCTGACCCTGGGATTGTTTTGGTTGGGAGACTTTTGATGAATACTTCTATTTCCTCAGGGGTTATAGGTCTGTTTGTGTTGATTATCTGGTCATGATTTAATATTGGAATGCGGTACCCGGAAAATTGTCAATTTTTTTTTTTTTTAGATTTTCCAATTGTGTGATGTATAGGTTTTTGAAGTATGATCTAATGAATCTATGGATTTCTGCAATGTCTGCTGTTATGTCTTCTTTTAATTTCTGATTTTCTTAACTTGGATATTCTCTCTTTTTCTCTCTCGTTTGGTTAGTTTGGATAAAGGTTGATTTATCTTGTTGATTTTCTCAAAGAACCAGCTCTTTGTTTCATTTGTTCTTTATATTGTTTTATTTCTTTCTATTTTATTGATTTCAGCCCTCAATTTGGTTATTTCCTGTCATGTGTCCTCTTGGGGGAGCCTGCTTCTTTTTGTTCAAGAGCTTACAGGTGTGTTGTTAAGTGGCTAATGTAAGATTTCTCCACTTTCTTCATGTAGGCACTTAGTGCTATGAATTTTCATAGTGTCCCATTGGTTTGTATATGCAGTACATTCATTTTCATTGAATTCTAGGAAAGTCTTCCTTGACCCTGTGCAGTCAAAGTCTGTATCTCGAAGAGTTGCTGAATTTGTGTGTGATGGTTGGCTTTGGGAACAGTGTGGCACATGGAGATTACAGGGTCCTTTGGTGAATGTTGCAATAGCCTGCCTTCAGGAGGCTTGCCTGCTGGCTGGCTAATGCAAGTGAGGTTGGTGGGAGAGGGGCCTGTGCTTTTGTCCTAGGACCTAGAACCTAGAGACTGTGCTCTCCAGCTGGGGGATAGTCACACACCTCTTGGTCTGCTCTGTGCAGTGGCAGTCTGTGTCTCAGAAAGCTATTTAGGTTGTGTAGGATGTGTGGGGTTTGTATGTTTTCAGTCTATACTTTAAAGTTATATATTCAAAGACTAATTATTGTGAATGAAGTGACTGAGTGTTATGTCTCCTGTTGCCCAAATAATCTAACAAAATTAGGATAAGATAATTTTAAGCTCTACAGAGACTATGAGACTGAATACAATGTAAATAATCATCCTTAGACATGTCTATGGGTGGGTCCCAGTTAATGTGTGTTGCAACTTTAACAGCAAATCCAATTATTCTTAAGTAATCAAAATTAATTTCAAGTGTGGAAATGACTATTATCATGTCTTATGTGACCTTAAAATTACATCTAACTTCTTTATTTTCTACAATTAGTTTGTTAACAATATCATTCAATTTTCCAATTATCATTTAAAGCCAAACAGACAAAAATTAAAAATTAGAACATTAAAGGTAATACATATTATGACATTTTAGAAAAAAAATATAGTTAGCTGTTATTAATTGCCCTCAATATCTTCATCAAATTTGACAACTGTTATTATGTGAAGTATTTCTTTTAAATTTTGGAATGACAATCTTCCTGGGATTAGATAGTTGAGTTTATAGCATTAATTTCTTACCTGTTTTATTGACAACATTTTTGATCAATTGAGGTAGTCGGCCAGCTGATGTCTTTTCCTTTAAGAAAAAGATTATACACTTAAAGTACAAGACCTTTATTTCATACATGGCACTATATGTTCCTGTTTGTCAAGATGTGTGTCAAATGGGGGGGGAATGAATTTGGAAGAGAGTAAGGACTGTTCCTATGTCAGGAATTAGGAGCAGGAAAGAAAGAAAAGGGAGAGATGATGAAATATACCACAATACATAAATGAAATAAGGTTTTAAAAAGGTGTGTGAGAGATAACTAAAAATAAACTGATTAGCCCAGTCTCATATGAGACTACCAAAGTATATGGAAAATAATTGGATCATCTTCAATCAACCATGTGCCATGAGCAAGATTCACTAAGGAAAAATCACGATAATTGTCTTTGTGGGAAAAAAAGAAACTTTTAAATTTGGTGTTTATTTGTTTATATATCTCTTTTCTCATCACTTTCCTTATTGGAGAAATCAAGTTTTTGGCTAAAGCCTAGAGTATCTGGCAGACCATTTTCAGAGGCAGGAAAATTTGAAAAACTGTCTTATACTGTCTTGGCGAGGTTTGGCAGCTGTTTTTGCTTATATCTTCCTTGTCCATTTTGGACACCATGCATTTTGTCAGGAGTTGAGGCAAGGGCAATTCATTGGCAATTTTGCCAAGAAGAAAACAAATTCCAAATGTAGTGTCTTCGGTGCCCAAGATTCTCTCAAGAATAGCTCTGTTAAGCTAGGAGCAATCATGTCTCAAGTCAACAGAAACCTATTTAAATAACCTATATTATTTAAATGCTATATTCTACATTTCTTTGAAGTGGTTGAAGATTACCTATCTATGCAGAATACAATCTCTATGCATCTAAAGAACCAGACTAGTTTAATTATAGGTATGTCAAACATGGATGACTCTTGACCTATAATTCTTAATACATATATAGCTTAAAAACTAAGATTCACATTAGAAAATTAAAGAATATTTAAACAAATGTGCAGCAAATGAGGAAAATGACCTCAAAATCAAACTATATA
>NW_004949258.1:5981-15783 GCF_000317375.1 Microtus ochrogaster | reverse complement strand
CTGACTAACTATCTTTGTTTTGTGTTGTAATAGAACCTTGACTAAAATCAACTTGTGGGAGGAAAACATTTAGTTGACTTGCTGGTTATAATCGTTCATGGAGAAAATTATGTTACGAACAAAACCAAGAACCTGTTCAAAGGAGCTTAAACAGACTGTGTAGAAATGCTACTTACTGTCTTGCTCAGTCTGTGTCCTTGTACAATGCAAACCAACAATGACCAGTTTAGGCACCACCCACAATGAGTTGATTCCTCCCACATAGTCTTTAATCAAGAAAATGCTCCATAAATTTGCTTGCAGGTAAATAATTATCTGATGTAGGCAGTTACTCAGTTGAGGTTCCTTCTAAACAGATTATTATAGCTTAAATCAAGTTGACTAAAGTAACCAGTACACAACACTTCCTACTCCTCCTTCTTTTCCTTCTCCCTTTCCCATTTCCTTCTCCTTTTTCTTTTTCTCCTCCACCTCTTTCTTTTCCTTCTTGTACATTTTCTTCCTGTTTCTGGATCTGGTTTGTTCACAATTTTATGTGTTTGCTTTTTGGTATAACCCCCTCTGCACTTTTTATTAAATATCTATAAGTGTGTTTGTGTTAGGCTGTTAATGTTTTTATTTGGTAAGATAAAATTTTAAACAAATAAATTTATTGCAATAAATTGAAAAAGACTATATATATTTTCCACCTTGCTCTTGATATTTTAATCACTTGATATTTTAATGTCAGTCTAATGGGAAAAAACAGGCAAAACATATTAAGAGCTAAGCATACGTAGTGATCCTCTGTAGAACTCCAATAAGTCAGAACATTAGAAAAAGAATTAACAAATAAGAATTTATCAAATTTAAAAGCTTCTACAGAGTAAAGGAATCATCAATCTAGCAAACATGCAGCCTGAAGAGTTGGATAAAATGTTTCAAAAATAGGCAAATAATTTCCTCAATATATAAAAGAATAAAACACTGAACTATGCAAAGAACAAATAATACAATCAATAAATAGGTGAGAAAATCAACAGACAATTTCAAATGAAAAGGTACAAATGTAAAGTAAGGGTATTAAAATTTGTTCAACATCACTTACCGTCAATTACATTATATACAAATACACAGCAAAGAGTTATCATTTCAAAATAGGCTATTTCATGTTCATTTATTCTTACATGGTTGTAATAACATTGTTTTCACAACATTTTGTATTTACCAGTTAAAAAGTTTAGTATTCAACATGTGCTATAATGAGAACTTGAGTGTCTCTGAAAGGCTCACAATGTAACAACATTTCTTCCAAAGTGGTGTGAATGGGATATAATAGAAACTTTGAAGCTGAGGTCTACAGAAAAGTCTAGGTTACTGGGTACATTCTATAAAATGAGATGGTCAACCTCAGAGCTCTTCTTTTTCTCCTTTATTTCCTGGCCTCAAGGTGAGCCAATATATTTTTTTGATATGGGCTTCTGCTATGATATATTTCCTCACCACAAAGCTCAAAGAAACAGCAGCATTATGTCATGGTCAGGAATTTTTATATCTTACCAATCAAAATTATTTTTTTCTTTTGCACAATGGTTTTCTAAGTTGCCCATCATAGTGAAAGAATAGAAGTATCACTTTTGTCTGATCCCTGTCTTCTTTATTTGATTTTATAAAGAAATATGAATATTTGTCCATCTTCAAAATGAAGTTTGCTCTTTTTCATTTTGTTAGATATTTTTTCTTTGATTTTATTTTTATTTTTTGATTTTTTTGGTTTTCTGACATGGGATTTTTTTGCAAAATAATCATGGCTTACTCACTTAGTAGACCAGGCTAGCCTTGAATTCACAGGCTTGAATTGAGAGTGCTAGGAGATTAAATGGGTGCACTACCACCACCCGGCTTTTGAGTTTTATATTTTATTTAGAATAAAATGCATTCTCCACTCACTTTCCTCCCTTCAAACATTCCCATATGTCTCTCCTTATTTTCCCTCAAATTCTTGGCCTCTTTTTTTGCTAATATAATTATTTCAGAATATATGCATATATACACACATATATATGCAATATTGTCAAATTGGCCGAAGTAAACAGTACAAAAGATAGCCCATATATATGCATATATAAATAAATAACCACACACATGTGTGTATATACATATATATATATGTGTGTGTGTATATATATGAAGACTAGTAGTATAAAAAGTTACAACCAATCAAAATCAGAGTTGTAGAGCTCAGTCCTAATGGATACATCTCCAAAGTCTGTCTGCTCCTCAAGCACAGGGAGCATTGTAGAAATGGGGAGAAAGACTGTAAGAACCAGAAGATCAGGGATATGTGTAATTGAGTCTCTTAATAATATCAGTAGTTACATAAATAAAGTTTCATCTACATACTGCATAAATTTTAGCTGAACAAAGACTACACCAATTCATATGCCAAACTGCATAGTAAAAGGCCACAAGTCCTCAACCCTACAAAAAGAACAATAATCAACTTAGAAAAGTTGGTTGGGGAGGTAGTTTTCTCCAGGGAAAGACATACAATTACTTGTTTAGTGCCAAGGAATTAGACCTAGTTAGTTACTGATAGTCTTAAGAAAATGTGTTTTTAGATATCTATTTTAACTCTTTTTATTTTAAAATTATTCTAAACTAATAAGAATTGACAAGAATAGGATATACATTTCACTGTCTTTTATATTCAGTCTCCTAATTATATCTTACATAATCATAGCTTGATTCCAAAGAGCAGGAAATTAACATTGATATAATAGCCTTAGCTAATTTTATTTGCCCTTTGCCAATTTTTCAACTAATGAATTTGGATCAAGATAATTATTCTAGTTTTTTTTTCAGGCATGAAGTTTCAGTTTTGTATGATATGTCATTTTCAACCTGTTTACTTTTATCCTACCTCTATTTGTGTATTGAATATAGATAGATTCCTTTGTGAAAGTATGCACCTGACTTAGCGTCTACGTGTGGCCCTTTAATAAGGATGACCATGTCACCCAAAATATAAATGTTTAGCTTAAGCTGTTATTTCTATTTATAGAATGACACTTTATATCATGTTTTTATTAGTTTAAATAAACTGGTTTTTGTACTCTATTTTTTCCACCATTATAGACTAAACCTCATTATGTTTACAGGCTGCCCTGGATATTTTTGATATATAATCATATCTTTGATATTTTAATCATCTAATTTCAAATAATATTAAATCACTTCAAATAATTGTTGAGAAGTCCTGAGACAGGATACTCCTTTATTTCTCCTAATGTCTTGTTCTGTTATCTTATACCTTAGCAGTTGTAGGGTTTTGATTTTGTTTTCTTTGAATACTTTGCTACACTGACAAATATTTTAAAGAATAAAATATTCAAACTACTGTATTGAAATGCATGTAGTCAACAACACATTGTACATCCCTAAACAACAAAGCTAAGTATGTGCATAAGATCAGTGAAGCTGTCATCATCATAAAATCCATGGACTCGTTTTTTTTGTTTAATTTTGAATTTTTGGTTAAAAGTTATATCACCACTCATCAAATATTTAGTACTCACACCATTGTTATGGGATCTGTTTGCTATACCCACTGTATATTGGATCCAGATTTACTTGTTTGACATGGGTGAAACTTGTGACTCACCATCTCTGGGTCCCCTTTCATTTTAGCATCTGACAACCACCATCATCATCTATTCTTTTTTTTTTTTTATTGAGAAAAGGAAAAAAAAAAAACCAAGTTTCCACCTCCTCCAGCCTCGAGAAAAGCATGTTGCTCTCTGCTTCTCACTAGCAACGCTATGCGTAAAATTATATAAACCCATTTTCTTTGTGTTCTCTTCTTCATTACAGATTGTTACTTTTTCTCTCCGTGAGAAGTCTGTCCTTTAATGCATGTTTTTGCAAACCTGATACTTCAAATACAAGGAAAAAATAATATATAATGGAACCAAGTGACTTCCCTCATGCTATAGACTCTGAGCAGCAAACTATAAATAAAGAAGACAGAGTAGGAAGAAGACAGTGAGGATGGAGGGGGGTCGGTAAAGTAGAATTTGTCATAATAACTGTTTTCCTTTGTTTGAATTTTATTATTGATTTTTCAGGTTCTTGTGTGATTAATTTCCTTAAGAAATTTGAGCTTTTTCAAATATAAATAGTAACATGAACTCTGATTCTGAATTTTATATCAAGTGGAATGAACAGCAAAGGTATCGTTATTGAAACTAAGATTCCGGTGGACAGGTACATTACTGTTTCTGACAACTACAATTCCAAATCATTAAAATTCATTTTAAGAAAAGTAGACCTAAAGGTGAAAAATAAAACATTAAAATCTAATTTCAATACATCCCTACGTCATTGTTAGTATCATGTAAATTTATTAGGGTAAGTAACATTTACTACAGATGTTTGTTTTTTTTCTTTTGTTTTCCATATACTTTTATACCCCAATCCAAAAGGGGAAAGAAAGCAACAAAAGACCGCTTTAACATAAAACAAAAGACAACTGGAACAGTTAATTGCTTTAACACTTTGAGGCATCAAGTCATTAGCATTCTGTTGTTTAGGCAGCAAAGCTACCCTAGACCAATTAATACAGATTTTTTAACCATAATACAGTAAAGTTATTTTAATCATTCCAGTTAACATGTGTGTTTTTGTTTGTTGTCCTTTTTAATACATCATGAATTACACTTGAGTAATATGCAAGTCTCAGTGCTGAAATTGGGTTTAATAATATTTTAAATCCTCCCCCCCAATATATTACTAACAGTAAAAAATATGGATCAAGACGAATTCTTGGTTCTTCTAAAAATAAGTGGAAAAAATTATAGGAAGGCAAATTGTCATAGACCTGCAGTCCTAGAACCCAAGAGATGGAGGCAGGATGATGCAATGTTCAAGAATGTTCCCAGATAGATAATGAATGTGAGGCCACTTATATGAGAACCTGTTTCACAAAGAATATAGATATACTAGATATACATATAGATAAACTAGAAAACATGAGACCAAGATACAAGAGGCTAGTTTACAGAATAATGTATTGAATGAGGTTGAGAATAGAACAAGCAATTAAATGAAATGACTGGAAGAGGAATATGCAAGGTGCAGAGTAGATGAGATTGAAAGCAGCAAAGAGGCAAGGCAGTATTCGGGATCACATGATGCGAACAGCAAATACAAACTCAAATAACACTGTGAGCTTATGATTTTACAAGGCAATTACTCAGTGCTGCTCAGTCAACCCTGCAAATATCTTATTGGGAAGTACTGTTGTGATCTTCATTTGGACAGTGAAGAAGCTAGGATATACATTAAATAAATTCTATAAGCCACCTAGGTAAAGAGCACCAAACCAGTTATAGAGTTCTCATTATCAAATGTCACAAACAGTTTGCTAGAAACGCCAAGCCACAAAGCAATTGTTCAGTTCATTTTACATGTTATAGATAAACAAGGCCCAAATTGTGAAAGGCATTACTCAGGGTCAGCAGGTCTTTAGGTTGTGTGTTATAGTGATCTGTTATTTGGTGTTTCAACCTGAATGTTTATTTAAGTCTGGGCGGCCGGGAAAACAAACAAGAGGCTTCCTCCTACAAATTGGTGTAGCAAAGTTGGGCTGACTACATCCAAGTGAAACATGAGAAAGCTTGGAATGAAATTCTAGACACAGAAAAACAGTTTAGCAGCACTATTTTTCCTGGTGGTGGTGTGCTGCTGCTCCTTTAAGAGAGGTTTCACTGATTCAGAGGTAGCAGAATTAATATAATTACCACACTCACTAATGCTAGTGATATATAAAGTATAAATATGCATATTTTTATATATAAATATGTAATATATTTTATGTGATTGCATGTTATATGAAAACATATTGCACACTAATTGGTTGGGTTAAAAAATAAATTAAACACAGCAAAACACCTTCAAATTGAAAAAAGATAAAATATACATGTCAAATAATTATAAGTTAAATTAAAGATGATACATTATATATAATAAAATGTGTGACTAGCTAAAGGGCCAATTTCCATATACTTAAGTTGATTATCCATAATATGATGTTTGTTAGTATTTGTTAGTGAGGCTTACATATGAATAAGCATATGATTTTGAAATTTTGATAAAAAATAAATTTCAATACTGGTTAAATATTGAAAAATTGAGATGTAAACATGAAAATATTTTATTACATGTAGGCTTAACAAAGCGACATTTAGTTTGTTTAATTTTCCATCATGTTTTAAAAGTTTTCTGGAATATTTGCTGAGTGAATGAATTACAGACATATAGTTCATCTCTTCTGAGAATTTCTCAAAACAAACTGTAGATACATACTACATAGCTCAGCAGGTAAAAATGCTTGCTGTCAAATCTGAGAAGCTCAGTTCAATCTTCAAGACTCCATGAAGATAGCCAAAAAGAAAACCTGATAACTACAAGTTGTTCTTTAACATATATGTTCATTCTGTGGCTAGTGCATGATCACACTCACACACACACACACACACACACACACACACACACATGCACAGACATAAACATGTACATACTCAGACACATACACACACAGAAGAGACACACACTTACAGACATGCAAAATAAAATTGCATGAACTTGCAAAACTAAATAATTTAAGACAATGTTTATTGAGAATTTAGTCACTAATAGAAAAAATAAAATTACCTGTAAGTAGGACATAATTTTTTGGTATTGTGGGCAATGTTTGGCACGTCTTCTATGTAAGATTTTTGCTCCACATTTGCCCAGCTAAAACAAGCTACATGTGTATGGTTCACCCTTCTTCACACTGTTACCTCTGAGCCTTAGTACTCCAACTTTCTTTGGCTCATTATTCAGCGGCATGCTGCAGCCTCTCTTCTGCAGAATGTATGCAGGGGAGCCACTGTTTTATGGCTCTCAGCTCTGATTCCTCAGCAAAATGAACTTCACTAAGCAAATTCAACAGAAACCCAGTCTGGAGCTCTGATTCCTCACCAAAATGAACTTCACTAAGCAAATTCAACAGAAACCCAGTCTGGTAGTTTTCATCAGGTTTTGCATTTTTAAAATTTATGTTGTGATAGCTTCCATAAGTCATTGACTACCCAATGTTTAAGGAAAAACATAGGCTTGGTTTCTTTATATCAGAACTTGTAAAGTAATAACTTACTTCAGACCACATTAATATAATTGGAATATATAAATAAATAGATTATCCATTGTCTAAGTAAATTAATAAGGTATATTTGTAAATGAAGTGAATACCAACTGATCATATTATAGGGAAGAACGAAACATCAGAATTAGTGAAATTATATTAATTTCTAAATTATTTTCCTCTAACATAGATCATATTATATATATTGTACACAAAACTCTGAATTATATCTGATTTTATATGTATGTGTGCATGCATGTGTATGTGTTGTATTTATTTGAGTGTGTGTGAGTGTGGTTTTAGTGATCACTTTATTAAAGAGGTATAAGTAAGACAGTCTTATCTCCCATCACAATGCATCATAGGTCATCAGTCCTTCATGAAAAGGCCAACCCACCATATGAAATGACACCATACATGCTGTACTACTGTGCTCAGATGAAACATCATCACACTGTTAGTACACGTGAGCTTCACTATTGGGAACTGTAGAAACTGCAAACCTTTAGGGCCTGGCATGAAATAACTTATAAATACAGCACAGCTATTAAACTAGCACACTGCAACTCATTTCTCATTATGTAAAATCACAGTTAATCTGAGCATCAAGAGAGGAAGGGATATGTTCTATATTTAAGGATTAGTTTTAATGGTCAGAACATATTCCCCAGATTTTTTTTGACACAGGTTGAATCTCATAGTCAGTAAATCAATTTAAAGAGAAGTTATCAATGTAAAACAAAAAGTTTTCTTATTACAATCTGAGGAATCACTCCTAGAAATGAGATGTTCAATTATCTGACTAGGCATTCACTTTTCAAGATATTATGACCATATCAATTAATTACACATTTGTTTTTGACCAAATGAAATTCATCATAATTTTTTGTCACCTTGATTTTCATATGATCTCTTATATTATAATAGTTGTCCCAAATTTTTAAAAAGCATGAAACTACATTTTCTTCCAGGTCACCGATGAGGATTTAAACATATCATCAAATAGTCTCAGCAATCCCAGAGTCTAAGCTCTTCATGTAGTCACACAAGACGGATAATTCTATGTCTTTTGGAAATTATGTGAAACTTATTTAAAATGATAAAACTGAAGTAACAAATACTATATAGAGTTGGGTCCTGCGCTTACTTCCCAGATTATGCAGAGGTGGAAAGAGGAGGATTTTGAATTCCTGGCTGACAGCATCCCTGCTGGTACTAGGCAGGGATGTGAGCCTGTGAAGGGAAAGGAGTGAAAAACTGGTACAGATTGTCTTCATCAACCTAGATCAGACTTTACAGAATCTAATGTCAGGTGTTTCATTGTCAGCATAATCAAAACATGGTGCAATTTGGCAAAAGTTTTCTAGACAACAATCAGTCCAATTCCAGTGCTCAATAAAGTTTAAGGTGTGAATACATAAAATTTCATTTGTAAAGTACATGTAACCATGAGGGTGGGTTCTATAGCTAAAAGGCCTAGAATCTATATACTCTGACCAGTAGTATAGAGATTAGCAGGCCATAAAGTATGTGAGAACTCCCCTAAATGTGTGTACCAGTCTAGTGAGGGAAAAGTGTGGGGAAATCATTAGGGGAATTTGGGTGAGGTAGAAAAAGATAGCAAAGGTTACCAGGATGTTTCAAAAAAAATCTACTCCCAGCCTTCTGGACAAGAAAATAAATGTGTTTTATCTACTACACTGAGATGAGGCCTCTGTAAAGTTAACACCCCTGGATTTTCCTTAACGTGTGTATGTGTATGTTACTTCTTTATATTTAATTTTCTTATGTTCATGACTAAACCAGGGTTTTGTATGCTTTAAAGAACAGTAAATGCACCTGGGGACATTTTCCACTAACGATGTTGAAAACACTCTTCCTTATGACGATGTGAAGGAAAAAGTCCTATCTGATTGAAATATTAGCATGGTAGGACTGATCTTGGTCTTGTTTTATGACATCTTGTGAACCACGTTTCTGCATGTGTATCTGTGTCCAGCAAGGGCCCAGAACTTGTGTCTTGATGCCTGTCCCCTAATCTTATCTGCATTATATGACTTCTACCTTTGTCTTTTTCCCACTCAAATAAAGATGTGAGCACAAAATCAGAAGATGGAATTTGATTTGTTTTTTTCTGTCGAATTCTCATGTTGTAACATCTAAGGAGTTGACATCTTAAATGAGAAGAGAGAGAATAAATGGAAAAGGAAAATATCCATAATATAAATGTGGTGAAAAAATGAAAAAGCACACTTAATATCTGTAAAAATAAGTATGGCATTTATGTAATATAAATGCATGTACTCAATAATGATATTTGTTGTATTCCTTTAACATTGTCCTTTATTATATGCTCATCTAGTAGAGTATGAGCTGTAGAAACAGATCACAAAAATCATCTGATCCTACAGACTTTTATTATTAAAATAGTATTTTATTTTTACTTTGGGAAATATATTTTTTTAGTAATAAAAGGAATAAATTGGCTACCCCTCTATATAGAAAAATATATGGGGGGGCTGGAGATATGGCTCAGCGGTTAAGAGCACTGATTGTTCTTCCAGAGGACCTGGGTTCAATTCCCAGCACCCACATGGCAGCTCACAACTGTCTGAAAATGCAGTTCCACAAGAT
>NW_004949258.1:0-5431 GCF_000317375.1 Microtus ochrogaster | reverse complement strand
GCATCTCAGTTATTTTTTACATAGCAGAAATATGATGTGTTTGCAAGTAGTGTCATCTATCTCAACCCCCCCCCTTCATTTGTATAGTAATAGTGAAATACAACAGAGTGGCTATAGGAGTGTTACTTCCCACTGGATTTCTCTAGGTCAGCCATCTGACCCTTGTAAGATGCCTCATTTTTTTTGGTCGGTAAAAATTTCTTCTGAATCATTTGTTAGGTTAAAAATAGCAAATTCTACAAATGAAAAGGAAGAAAAACAATTTTGTGAGAAACAAAGCATGTATTTGCTAAGTTTTGAATTATTTCTTAAATAATATTTTCTCTTCTTACAAAATTTGGTTAAAATATTTTTAAAGGAAGGATAAGATTTTTATTGTTATGGTTCACTGAATTTAATTAAGATTGTCAGTATATAAAAGTTCAGTACATAAGCACCCACCAGAGATTAGAACAGTTGTTTTAGATATCTATTCTTAAAACACTTTCACTTTTATTTCAAAATTTGAAATCTCTGAAGACATTACTGCTTGAATAGGTGTATATCTCAGCAAGAGAATGCTTGTTTTGCCTCTGCCTTTCTCTGAGTTTAGCCCATAAAAATCACAAAATTATTTAGCTTATTAATTAACTAAATTGTTGATTGTAAGTATGAAAGCATAAATATAAGCAGTAACCATTAACTTTCATGTATGACACGCGCATGAGTGATCAGGTGCACCAAACTCTAAAGGAATGAAGACAAGGAAGGGAGTATGGACAGGAGAGGCTTCAGGTCAGTGAGGAAGGAGAAAATTGTGAGATGCTGCAGACTGCAGTCAGTGACACTCGAAAGGACTTTAAATCCTAAGAAAAGCTAGGTGAAATTTCCCTGACTAAACTATTGCAATTCTCTAGTATTTCAAAAAATGTTCAATTGCCTAAATTTGTTCTCATCTAGAAAAATATCAAAGTTGTTAACTAATCAGAACCTAATGTTTCCCTAATGACACTTTATAAGAGCTATTTTCTACATTACTGCTCCAAAAAAATGAATTACATACATTTAGCAACTTTCTAAGTTCTTTAGAAATATCATTATTACCTCAGCTTGCTTTTGGAAATTGTATTGCAAAAAAATAAGAAAAAGCAAGAAATAAGAAGCTAGAAAGACAAAGGAAACATTAAAATAGATTCATTTTTTTATAAGAATAATGGTACCAAAAATCTTTTTTAGTTTAATTTAATCTTGTTTCACTTAGTAATTGTTTTGGGCAATTATATGATAAAATTTATTCCAAAGGATCTAGAAAAGAATACAAGATATTTCTGATATTTATGTTACAACTTCTCTTTCTTTCCCTACCTCCAAATCTTTAGGGACTTAAACACTTTAGGCCCTTGGTGTATGTAGAATTTTAATCTGGAACATTTCCTATACAATATTTGACTCTAGATAAGTCCTAGTTCAAAGTCTAAGAATTAACTAAAATAATGCAATGTAAACTTACTAAGAAGTTGGCTGAATGTTGTTCTCCTGAAATAGCAAATTACACAACACTATAAATACCATATTTCTTCATGAACTAGCAAGAAACATTTTTAACCTAAAAAAAAAAAATGGTGATCTGGCTAAGAAGTACAGGACAAGTGATACTACCAAACCAGACACTGAAATGCTAGAACCATCTGTCTGGATGACTTCTGGCACTATGCACAGTGAGGCCTAAAAGATTTGTTTTCTTACAGAAAACACCAAATTAAAAAAAAAAAACTATTCAAACAGTTATGAAAGGTTCTTTAAATGCCATGTGAAAGTTTTATTTAATAGGGCAATTTGGTTATCTGATATTCTTGATAAATCAGAATCAAATGCAGGGAGAGATATCATTGAAAGAAAGCAAACTCTAGTTTTTGATGTTAGAGAAACAATTGGAACTGAGGACAATGACAAGGATGTTCCTGATAACATCAGAGAGATCCAAGAGAAAAATCAAGCTATAGAAATAGTTAACATTTTGGAGCAGGCAAAGCCATGCTTAAAAAGATGGACTGTTGACTTTGTAGAACAAATTCAACAAATTTGATTCAGTAGAACTCATTCTGGAAAATCCAAATTGCTAGTTATTACTTAATAATTGAGCTGCAATTGCATTAATCTGTTAATATATATTTAGAAACAAGACATTTTTAGAAAAAAGAAAATCATACACATATAAGCACACAGAAAGCATATACACCCAAGCAAATGTCTATATTTGTATAGATACATACACAATATACAAATAAATGTTTATACAAATGTGTATACATACAAAGTAGCACATTTACACACACACACATAACTTCTCAACTTCTCTCATTATCCACATGGAGTAACTGGACCCAACATTTTTTTTCTATGTGAAACAACTCAATAACTCAAGATTTGTGGACTAAGCTCCAATAGTTACAATAAAAATTATGAATAAGTAGATAATCTGTAATTTTTAAGGAAATATCATAAAATTGACATTTCAGATAAATCTTCAGAATCATAATAAAGCTGCCAAGTTGGGACAGAAATTTCTGCAACCATGTAAGTTTATAAACACATTGTAAGTTGTGTTTCTTGATAAGACAGTGTAGCTTATAAAGACAATGATTCTTTATTTGAATCTGTCATAGTTTGCTTTCTACCAATTTGATAAACATCATTAGCCAAAGAGTGACCGAAGTAAGGAGGAAAGGTTTTTTGTTTTTTACTTTTTTTTAATTTTATTTTTTGACTTAATATTTTGACCACAGATCAACATTGAGGTAAGTCAGAGTGAGAAATTAAGGGAGAAATCTAGAGGCAGGCAGTGAAGCAGAGACTGAAGAGTAATGCAGATCACTGGCTTTATTCCCCTGACACCCTCATCTTGTTTTTTTTTTTTTTATGTATTTCAAGATCATATGGCACTTCCAGTGAGTGGGCAGGGCAGCCCTCCATCAACCATAAATCATCAATAAAAATCTACAGTCATGGCTACCTGCCAATAAGATGAAGGCAATTCACTAAATTATCCTTTTCTCAGATGCTTAAGCTTGTGTGAAGTTAATAAGAACCAATAAGTGCAGCCTCCTTACTTCCAAATACACTCCGGAAGTGCTGCCATCTCTCAGGGGTAAGATGCAAGGAAGTTCCTACCAGTCAAAGGCAAGGAGGGATCATTGCATATCCAAGTGGCAGAGTCTCCAGGGCCAGAGATTGATTGGTAGGGGAAAATTGAATTTCACATATTATACCTAACAGCCAGCATTTGCAAAGTATCAATACACCTATCAATACAGCCACTAGCCACTTGCCACTTCTAGGCCTGTGTGGGAACTTGGAGGGCAGACATAGCTTGGGCACCATTACATTGAGAAAGTACAGCATGAGGATGGGAAAGAAAGAAAGAGAGAAAGGCAGGACAATTCATTTGCTGGCAAAAGAAGCAAGGCTGAAGAGGCGGGGTGATGAGACTGACATAGACGGCCTCTTGCCGTCTGAGGTATGTGCCCACACAGGGTCCAGGCTTCATCTAAGAAGCCTAAACTTCTACCTGGGACCATAACACCTGTGCCAAACTGCTGCTTGGGGCCAGATCTGGGTCTGTGGCCCTCCTGAGAATGGGTTCTGAGTTGACATCACTGGTTTCAGTTGTCACCTAGGTCCATGCAGAGGCCCACAAGTTGGGCCAATGTTTGAGGCAATCTGGGTCTTTGAGGGTCAAGCTGCTGCTGATGTTATAGAGCCTTGGGTGTCTTATGCTACCACCCAATATTATTGTGTCCTTATTATCTGAATTGTGGCTGAGTGCTATTTGTATGTCTGCGGTCCTACTATAGTCAGTGTCTGTGTTGCTCTCCATGGCTCTGTGATCATCAAAGAACAACGGGATGCTCGGGGCCTGGACTACTCCCTGGAGACATGTCTGGGTCCATGGTCCTACTACCACCTGAGTCTGTGCTGACGTCTGGGCCACCACATGTGGCCACATTGGTGTCTGTGGACTGTGCCACTGCTGGACCTATGCAGACCTGAGTGATATGTGCTATCACCTGGAGCTATGACAATGAACAACCCAAATTGTGGCCACAGCCATTTCTGGGTCCACAGCCCTGCCAAATCCAAGGTCTGTCTTGATGTCTGAGTCTCCTATTGCCATCAAAGGCTGTACGGATACCCGGAATCTGTGCTGACACCTGGACCATGCTGGTGTTCAAGGGGCAGAAGTTGCTGGGTCCATATGGATCTGAATGACTGACAACCAGGGCTACGGTGATATCTAGGCATGAAAGGCTGCAAAGGACCTTGTCTGAGTTCAAGGTCCAACTGAAGCTTGGATGTGTTGATATCTATCCACGGTCTATATTGCCACAACGGGTCATAGAGATGTTAGGGGGTCTAGGCTGCCACCTAGGGCCATGTTAGAGTCTGATGACTGAGCCTCGGCTGTGGCCATACCGATATGAGTGGCCCGTGCTGCTACTGGAGGCCAGGGTGCAGTCTGAGCCTTGGTGCTGCCAAGGGTCCTGTCTAGGTCCACAACTGTGGTCTGTGTTGATGTCTGTGTCTTCTGTTCTCATGGAAAACAAGAGGATAGGACTGCACAGAGTTGTGTCTGCCCCTCAATGGCTTCAGCACTATGACTCGGAAGAACTGGCCCTGCTGCTCACCAACTACAGCATGCATGTCTCCAGAGCAGCGCAGAAGAGAATTGGCAGAAGCTCCTCTGAGTAGGCCCTGAAGGCATGAGAGTGGGAGAGATAGACCCATCATCTGTCACAAAGTGGCATGTGCAAGGGAGAGAGACCCACCTTGCCCCTTGTCCCTCCTCACCAACTGCAAACAGGAAAAGTTGGTTCCAAGATCACCCGAGTGGTAGAGCTGATCTTTCCCCCTCAGAGACTGTAGCGCTTGGGATAGCAGGCTCAGCACCTCATTGGGACAGCACAGGAGAGCTAATCCTGTTGACATGGGAGCTGTGATACAGCGCCATGATATTGTGGTAGATCTGACTACAACCCTCTTGTCACACTGTGGAGGGGGTGAGGGAGACCATCTTCCCTCTCCCCTGCCTCTTACTGAATATAGTGGGTTGGAGAGCTGGCCCTGAGGTCATAAAAGTGGGATAATTGGACCTGCCCCTCACAGGCAACAGCGCTTGCGAAAGCTGATCCTGCACCTTCCCAGGGCAGCTGAGTAGAGCTGACCCAGTTGGCAAGGGGGGGCATGAGAGTGGGAGAGTTGACCCTGCTCTGCTTGCCTGTCATGCCTTGGCATGGGTGAGAGAAGTTTGCCCTCTCCTTACCCCTTGCCACCTGCAGCGGGCTGGAGAGCCAGCATCAAGGACAGGAGAATGGAAGAGCTGGTCCTGCCCTTCCCCCAACAGCAGAAATGGCAAGAGTGGGCCCTGCAACTCACCTGGACAACAGAGCAGAGC
>NW_004949257.1:338071-338574 GCF_000317375.1 Microtus ochrogaster | reverse complement strand
GAAGATTAAACTATATAAAACAGGCCTCCTTTCATAGTGTGCTCCCACAGGCCACCATTAAAGGGCACAGTGGCCTAGAGTTTCTGGCCCATGGCTCCCCAGTCATAAAGGCCTGTCTTGACACTTCTTACCAATCACAGAAAGCATTAGAAGGGTGGATCCAAGGATAGTTTTTTAGGACTCCTCCATGCCCATCAAGAAAATGTGGCCTGGGACTGAGCTGTTGTAGCCATGAGCTATTTTTCTATTTTCTCTATTTTACCCACACTCCATGTCCCTATTGCCAAACCGTGTCTGAAATCACAGAGCTAAAGGGTCTATTTAATCTTTTGAGCAACAAATATCACCATGGAGAAAACAAGCAAACATTCAGGTGCCACTGGGACTTGAAGTCGTGGTGTAGAAGCTCATGGATTAAATACTTTATGGGGTTATCCGTATTGTTCATTGGTAGATGGCTTCACCAGTGTGACACTGGGCTCCACCCCAGAGCCACAGAAAAA
>NW_004949257.1:301096-309340 GCF_000317375.1 Microtus ochrogaster | reverse complement strand
GGGGAGTCAGCACCCTTAAAGATGGGTGCTTGCTGTGTAACCCACAGGAGTGTGGTGTTCACTGTGGGAGTATCTCTGGTGGCCACCATGAGACCGGATTCATGATAGGGATGCCACACTGGAACAGCCAAAAGGACCCCGTGCCAGTCAGATCTGGGATAGGGCCTGTTGAGGAATGCAGGCTAGGACAGAGGTGACTTGAGCCAGGTCCTCAAAAGCTCATCTGTACATCCTTGCCTTGGTAAAGGTTGGTCCCATTTAAGTGTTTGGAGAGAGGCTGTGTTTTGGAGATTTAATTGGATCCTTGGGGCAATAGAAGCCATAAGGGGACTAAGGGACACTATTATCAAGGAAGCAGAATCCGTATGTACTCCATCTGTCACAACAGAGCGTGAAGGGTAGATGTTCCCTAGACCTCATAGCTGCTCAGGTGAGGAGGTATGGTCACTTTGAGGACTCAGAGGCCCACAACCATAGACACATCCCTGTACACAGTTCAACTCTTGGGGGACTACACTTTTGGGTCCCTTAAGGAAAGGCCTTCGCATCCCCACTTGATGTTTTGCACTCTTGTGGTTGGTTGAAAACAGGAACAATCTGTTGTTTTCTGCAATGTTTCTAAGGATGTTTACTCCTAAGTCATGTGAGATACGGTGATGGGCATCCTGCTTTTGCCTGTTCGGCCTCCCCTGCTGAGGACTATATATATATACTGTGTGAGAAAGGGGAATAAAGGCTTCTCTGCAGAGCCTGAAGCTGTGCTGTGTGTTAATCCCGAAGTCCCTCGCTCAGAGAAATACAGTTGCCGAGCTGGCGTGGCAACACTGACCCGACACTGGCAGCTAATTCTGCATTTGCTGGTGTTCCTTTGGTCATGAATTTTTACAAACCTCAATAAATGACTATGGCTTTGAAAAAATAAATGGATCTCTGTGTTTCTCTCTATATCTGTTGGTCTTTCTCTTTCTCTTTGTCTTTCTTCTCTCTCTACCTGCTTGTGTGTGTATGTGTTTTCTTCTGGGAACAAAGAGCATCATGGTGGAGCAAATGAACAAGATTCTGGGTGTGGAGGAGCTTGGTGGTGGTGAGTCCTCTGAATCTCTTTATCTTCCCATTCATGACAACCCAGCCTTTGGTCTAGTTTCCTAGTCCGAGTCTACAGGGTATGGTGACTAGTTGTTGGGGAGCCTAGGGAAGGAGCGGTAAAGCTCATCCATCACCTGCCATGAAGGGTGGGGTTGCTCAAGGTCTGTGGAGTGGAAGTCAGTCCATGGTATCACTCTGACATCTTTGACGTGGGTTTTGGGTGCAAGATGAAGGGTCACGTCTTGGCTTAGGAGGCTCCCCATTTCTCTTGCTCCTGTGCTGTGGCTCAGTGGGCACAGGCGGCACAGCTCTGCTCACCTGTTTAATCCATGGATTCCTGTACCGCAGGGATTCATGGTTGAGAGTCCCACAGCAGAGTCTCAGTCCCTCTAAGTGTTAGTCATCAGGACTCCTTTATGGGAAGACCCATGTGTCATTTTCCTCTCTTGGGGGCTCTACCATGGTGCTTTTCCAGCATGTATCTATTTTAGTAGGTTTCTATACTACCCCTCAAATGCTTTTTGGCTTTCTCCCCTCCCCTTCCCAACTTGATCCTCCCATTGCAGCCTCCATCCATAAATATCTGCTTTAGTTCCTTTTCCTAACAAGGTTTATCTGTTCCCTCTAGTCCTTTATTCTAGACCCAACTTCTTGGCAGAGAAAATGAACCCATTACTGTACTCCTAGACAGCATGACTTGAAAGATCTCAGCCGGGACTTGGTTCTTCTTTGTTAGCTTCATCTTGAGGGAAGAAAGCTGTGTGGCTTATGACTGGAAGGGAAACAGGAACCTTTATGTTAGGCCTTCATCATTTTTGAGACAAGTTGCTTACTGGAGCCAGGACAAAAAAAAATATTCCCTTGCATGGGAGGTTTACCCTCTCATGAATGAGGATGACAGAAATATCTTAGGCAGAAGCAGAAGCATCAGGGACTGTGGGTACAGACTGTAGGAAAGCATGGGTTAGTTACCTGCGAACTACTCTCTGAGGAGAGCTACCATATCACAGCAGCACCCCCTTCCCTAGAGACACCCCTCCAGATGGAAGGCTGAAAGTGAGGAGGTGGATACTCAAGTTCTCCTGAAGCTCTCCACGTTGATTTCATTATAAGTTGGTCCAGGATTTCTGCTGGCACTCTGCTGTCCTGCCTCTTGAAAAGGTGGAAAAAAATTGATCCCACAGAACCTCAGGGGAGAGGGTTTCGTGTGTGTGTGTGTGTGTGTGTGTGTGTGTGTGTGTGTGTTTGTGTGTGTGTTTTGAGACAGGGTTTCTCTGTGTAACAGCTTTGGCAGCTCTGGCTGTCCTAAAACTCACCCTGTAGACCAGGCTGGTTTTGAACTCCCAGAAATCCATCTGCCTCTGCCTCTCAAGTGCTGGGACTAAAGGCGTGTGCCACCAACTGGCTAAGGATTTCATCTTCTCTTTAGGTCATCTGGGCTGGAATATCTCTTAGGTAGTGGGGAATCCTGGTCACAAGAGGGCAGTTTTAACTATAATACCATTCTTAAATTAGACCTGTTCTGTAGGAGCGGAGGAAATGGGTTGAAATTCAGTGTGTTCAGCTTTTCTTTTATTTAAGAACCACCTCTGGAAAGCCTTTCCCTCCCCTGAGGATTCTATGCTTCCCACAGGCTTCAGCTCTATCCACACTTCTGTCTCTCCCGCAGCCCCCTCAGTTCTCAGGAAATCTAGTCCCCGCTCACAGGAATCATCTCTATGGGAGTGCATGAAGGAAATTTGGAGCAGAATTCTTTCATCTCTCATTTTTCTTCTCAGAGCTGAGAGATAAGACAGGCCATGGGCAGCTAAACAGCAAATGCAGACTTTTAGACAATTTCCTAAGCTCTATGATTTGGCCTGGAAAGATGTGATGTTACTTCTAGGACAAATTTAGACCCCATTTGAGGGGGAAAACTCAGGGGGAACATTTGAGGAGAATATTGAAGGTTTAAACTACAAGGGAGCCAAGAACCGAGGGCCCCCCGACTTATATTATCGTTGAAAACTGACTTCCCTTATACTTGAGACTCAGCATTTACTCCAGAGTGTCAACAAATGAAGGCTCTTCACAGGCAAGCTAAGACCAACAACAAAGTAAAATTTGGGGGGAGGAGATCCACCTAGGTTATAGGGGGATTCATGCACAGTCACGTCACTGAGAACAAACCGTTTATTAGGCTTCTCCTTTTATCCTTGCTAACAGAAGACAGAACACAGAGCATTTCTGTGTCGCCAATATCTTGCGCCTGGAAGACAGAACAGGACACTTCTGTGTCATCAATAAAGGAAGGAGTGACTAGTCTAACCGGTCATTCCTTTCCTTGGAGTCAGCAAGAAGGGATAGATAAGGGGAAAACTCAAAGGGCGCTCTGGAGAACAAAGAAGGTATGGGAGGCATTCTGATATATGTTCCTTTTGTCTCACAAAGGAGCAAGATCATTCTGGCCTATAAGAGTTACTCTGTATATGTTAGACAGAATGCCTGATGTTTCTCTGCCCTCCAGCCTGGTCTAAAATTAAAACTAAAGGATTTTGAAAGTGACCTCTAATGGGAGCTCTCAAACAAAGCATTATATTATCCTAAAACTTAATCCCTGTAAGAGGGAGGGCAACTAAGCTTTTCAGATTCTCTGCCTCTATTAACAGGCTTGCTTAAGGTTTTCAAACAATTGCTCAGTCCCAATCCAGCAAGGGAGAATCTCAGGTTGGACACTGGTAAAGGCAGGCACGTCTTTTAGCTCGATCATGCTTAACCCTGGGTGCAAACGGCTGTGAATCTGTGACCTTTTACAATTAGAAAACAGGGTGATGCTTAGAAATCAACGACCCTGTCTCAGATAACACTCTAAAGAAAGAAATGCTTTCTGTCTCTTGTCAATCCCTGTTCCCAACACATAAGACTCATTTGGACAAGTCTATGCAGTTGCCGACGACCTCAACATAAATTCTCCTGTCCAGTGTGTGGCACTGAGCAACTTTTTTTCTTCTCTGATCCTTCTAAAAAGAGCCATTTTCTACCTTTAATTTTATAGAGACTCATGTTGTTTTGTAAATAGGTTATATTGCTAAATTGCCAGGCGCTGTTTGAGTTCACCCAGAAGCTGGCTTTGGAGATGGAGTTTTGACCCTCTCCCACCTTAGACCGAGCATGGTGTCGCAAAGTGTTTTCCAAAGCCCCTTTCCCAAATCAGGCTGCCCCCCTCTTCTGCCCAAGTGTATGAAAGGAAAAAGAAAAACAACAAAACAGCTCAAGAGTGAAATTACTGTGCCCTTTAGAACATCTAAAAGGTAAACCATTTCCAACAGGGGTCACTGTTATATCATGATATAAAGAGGCTTGAGGTGCATACAGACTAAAAGTATCTTAATCAGTAGCTCCAGTAAGGTAGCTTTAACGGGGCTTTCTTCAATTAATTCCTGGAGGATGTTGTGAGCATCAATTTGAAGATGCTCTACTATGTTCCTCCTGCTCCTCTGTACTCACTGCTCATATTCACTCAAAACCAAAAGTGTGGTATGGTAGTTTGTTTTAACTGTATAAGTTACCAAATAATGGACAAGAAGGCTTGGAGCAGGAGCTAGGGAAAGACTGCGAAACACCGCTGAGGCCAGAAGAGGGCAGCAGATCTCTTGAGTGATGGATTGTTCTGAGTCATCTTAAACTAGGGATTAAACCTGGGTCCTCTGAAAGAGCAGTCAGTGCTCTTAACCACTGTGTGATCTCTTTGACACCCCTACTTTTGTTTTGAGGAGGAACCAAAACAATGTAAAAATCTCATTCAAATAAAAAACAACAACAACAAAAAAAAAAACCAAAACCCAAAACCCAACAAGGCTATTACACAGATGGGAAAACAGGACTTTACCAAAGAATGTCCAAGCCAAGCAGGGGTGGTGCACACCTTTAAACCCAGCACTCAGAAGGGAGAGGCAGGTGGCTCTCTGAGAGTTCCAGGCCAGCCTGGTCTACAGAGCTGGTTCCAGGACAGCCAGGGCTACACAGAGAACCCTATCTTGGAAAACCAAACAACAAAAGAATGCCCAAAATGGAAACAAAAAGACAGTAACAACCCCCTAACCTTTCATGGGGGATGGAGGAATCAAGGGTTCTTTTTCATCGTCTCAGAAGGAACTCTTCATAGATTTTAGTATGGTACTGAAGGGAGGGAAAATCACTTTCCCGGTTAACTGTTTAGATACACAGTCCTCTATGTCACAGCCATACAGGGCTAACAGGTCAGTATATGGGGCTCTGCATAGTCTTTTCTTCCAGCTCTTCCTTGCTTGCATGGAGTACTCCCTCACTTCAAGGACATTTAGAGAGAGTGCTAAGGATCTTACCAAAATATTTTCTTTTTTTTCCAAATTCTTGGGTTCTGTGAGAAAGCATACACACACACACACACACACACACACACACACACACACACACACACGTACACCTGCACAAAAGTAAGTAAAATTAAATGCATTTTAATAAAATAGGATTTCTGTTCAAAAGTTAATATGGTTGGATGTTTATCCAGAATGAAGAAAAAAAACTAAAACCTAAAACCATAGAAGATTATAGAAAGATAAGACTTAAAGGTGATATATATTATTAACATTCCCAAATTAAAGTTCAATTTATTAGTGTCAAATGTCTATTTACATCAATGGAGGCCTCTTAAGCTACTATATTTGGTAAAAGTTTTAAGTACTGACTTTAAAAACAAAGATATGGGGCTGAAGAGATGGCTCAGTGGTTAAGTGGCTGCTCTTCCAGAGGACCCAGGTTCAATTCCCAGCATTTGTATAGTGGCTTACACATGTCTGTAACTCCTGTTCCAGAGGAATCGATAACCTCCTCTGGCCTCCATGGGCAGCAGGCATGCATATGGTGCCCAGCACACATACAGGCAAAGCACCCATGCACATAAAAATAAATAAATCTTAAAAAAAGTCTAATCAAAGTTTATTTAAAATTATTTTCTGCTCAAGCTTTATGTGACATTTACACAGTATTTGAAACACTAGACTGTTGTCGCTTACCTTCTTGGTACTCAGTAACCATACTTGAAGGCCTACACCAATATGGCCAGAGGGGTTAAAAGGGACACTATTGTACTCCTTGCCCTCCAAAGTCAACTAAGTCCTAGGAGACCATGGAACATCCCTCAGATGTTTTTTATCACTGGGTGAGTCACTTATTTTTCAGGGAAGCTATGGAAACCCTACTGGGTAGACTTCAACCAATGACCACAGAGGAAGGCTGACACAAAAAATAATCTCCTCTGTACATCCAAGCAAAGGCATGGCTCAGCAAGCTTTTGACCTAGAGGACCCCTGAGGACCAGTTTCTAAACTGCCTTGACAATTTAAACATAGCTCATGGCTCATTCATCCACTTGCACGCCTGCTTGTTTTTAAATACACCTTAGGAAACATAACTGAAGGTTAAAATGATTGGTATTTTTCTTTAACAACTCACGGACTTGTACTCTTCAGATGCTAGGTTTAACCATATGAAATGCTATTTAGGCAACTGTCTCTCACTAATGAATTTCTTCCTGTTAAAGAAGATGTTCTCCAGATACAGGGCAGTATGATTGTGGCTCAATTCAGTACTGCAGTGCTTACCTATGGCAGGAAAGACAGGCCTACTATTGTTTACCTAAAAATCAAATAATGGTTCAATTTCTCCTCTCTCTTGGTCTCTGGATGCCATCTGAGAGTGTCCTCACGTGGTGATTCTGTAAAAGTGCTTGGAAGCAGATTCTGGGTTTATCATTAGAAAGTCCAGCGTGGAGGACAAAGGAAAAAAGAAAGAAAAAAAAAAGGGAAGGACCCAATGAATGGATGCTCTTGTGACCCCATCAAGGGACCTTAATAGACTTTGAATTAAACGTTTTAGAAGCATCCCATTCTGGCTTCCTCGGGGCCCCTGCTTCAGGCTTATAATGCCAGTAGCTCTGGCTTTCCCCCCTCTCCCTCACATGTCTGGTGCCAGTCAAGAACTTCCTTTCCTGGCTGCTGTGCAAATGGAATTACTGATGCACTTTTGGGGTTCCCTAGATAGGCCCACCCAGAGAGGTACCTCAACAGTCACATTCCACTCCCACACCCTGCACTAGGAAGTCCTATTTGGTTGTTACTCAAACTGTCTAAACGGCAGTTGGGTTACCTCTTCAGAGGGGAGAAAGATGAGGACAGAAGATAAAAACTGGACAGGTATTCAGGGTAGGAACTCTAAAAGTAACAGTTTCCAAAATGCCCTTGCTTCTCAAATCAGGAATGCCAAAAAAGGAACTTAGAGGGTTTCCTATCTCCCTTTAAATGAGCCCCTCTTCCTAGAGTATACATGGGGGTGAAGATGAAAACTCCATCCAAACATTAATCCTGTCTAGTGAGCTAAAACTTAATCTCCAGATGTTCATGGTAAAAATAAGGTCACATCTACTCCCCAATTTCATGTCATCTCCTAAATGATCTTAGTGTTAGTCCCTCAGAGGAGATGTAAAGGATGGAACCTACCTCTAGGTGGAGACATGACCTTGTCCCCTTCCTTGGGGGCCAATCCTGTGTGGCAGGTCAGAGGGATACCTGACCAGAAGACCAGGCCTAGGTAGGTGGATTCACCAGGAGACAATGCACTTTTTCTTTCCAGTGTTCCTGACCCACAAGCCACTGCGCGGTTGGGCTGGGTCTGCTAGTCTTTTCCAAGGCCCAGCTTATAAAGCTTAACTATTTCTTTTCTTCCGTCTTTTTTCCCCTTCTTTCCAATGCTGCTGCAGAGCCAAAGGGTGTTTCTAAACTCCTTAGCTGTCCCAGGGCTTACTCTTTCTCTGTTGCTCTGCTCCGACCACGTGTCTGCCTGCTACCTCAGCGCAGCCTCGCCTCAAGCAGCGTAAGCTTTTGTTCTCATCTTCATCCTCCTCCTCCCTTGCAGGCAGTTATGAGCTTTGCAGTTTGTCTGTCCTGAGGTGTGTGTTTTTTTTAACTATAATAAATTGCTTGTCAGCTTCTACTTGAGTCTGTTCTTTTCCTTTAGCTTGTATTTGTGTCTATTTTTAAATTGTTTTACCTGAACGAACATCCCCATTGTCTCAGAGTGTGGGTGTACCCCTCGCGGTCCTGAGTTCCTTGCTCCTGAATCTGAAAAAGCATGGGATAAAAC
>NW_004949257.1:296471-300776 GCF_000317375.1 Microtus ochrogaster | reverse complement strand
ATTGTTTTACCAATGAAACTAAGAAACCCAAAGAGAGGACTCCAGTTTCTTGAGTATCATATTGTGACTCTGCTGGGATGCCCAAGATTTCTGGAAACATTTCTTTCATGACTTTGAATATTTCAATTGGCAGAGAAAATGAGCCAAGTTCTGCACTCCAATGGTATCAAAACCCACTATTGCAGCTTTTGCTAAATGGTCATGCTGCCAAAGTACCTACCCAGTAATTACATTAACACCCATAGAGCAGGGCTGTTCTCAACCTTGATCTGAGAATCTTCCTTTTGCAGTGGGCAGCAGTCAATGGAGAGATATGTAAGGGGTCAACGTGCTTAGAATAGACGACTCACTGCTCAGCTCTAATTGAGCATCTCCCACACACATCAAGGCTTAAGGAATACTATACAAGCAGAAGTTGAACGAACGCAAGAGCTGGAGGCGGAGATGAGTGCTGTGAAATTCTGTCTTCTAGACATAACACGGCTCTCAAACATGCAGCAGGTGGGATTACCTACAGATGATGAAGGCAGACAAAAGTCTGACATAGCTCAGGGAGGGAATCTCCCAGTCTCACC
Organism: Microtus ochrogaster; assembly: GCF_000317375.1. Taxonomy (NCBI): domain Eukaryota; kingdom Metazoa; phylum Chordata; class Mammalia; order Rodentia; family Cricetidae; genus Microtus; species Microtus ochrogaster. Next base: position 300,201 of record NW_004949257.1, on the reverse strand, counting down.
CCTTATGAAAGATCTATAGGTAGTTGATGGTTGCTGGGGGAGGGAACTTCATTTTTCTTTGAGGGTTGGCCACTATAGGGTCCCCACGCTTCAGTGAATGGCTCAACAGTCACACCTTTGGTCAGCACTAACTAGAATAGTGCATTGTTTGGGATAGTGGGTTAAAAAAAAGTCAAGCCACTTGGCAGTGCTCCCTACGGAAACAACAGACTGTCAACCCCCCCCCCCATACCAGGTATGAGAAACACCTTTTCAAACGGTTGAACAGGGTAATGTGGGCGACTCCCAACATAATCTATAGTATTCATGTAGCCTTGGTTGCCTCTCAGAGGTCGTGGGTGCAACTCTGTTACTGAGGACATTGCATTCCTAGGGCACAGGATCAGCTGGCTCAAGTGAATCTGACCTGACAGTCTCTTTCCTGTACTCGAGTTTCCGTGGTTCCAGAAAATACTGTGCAAACTGCAAAGGGGAGACAATGCAACTCAGCTGCAACACCTATGAACCACTGCAATGAGCAGCATGGCAGTTTCTGTATAGGTGCACTCGCGTGTTTGTGGCAACCAGCGGCTGTCTAATTTGACATAAGGCATACTCAATAGGAGGGGAATTATGCCTGGTAAGGGAAACCTAGCCGGCTTCCCTGGGCCAGTAACCCTGGCTCAGTGACCCCCACCCCAAACTGTACAGTCATGACTATCTACTTGTTATGATATGATTAAATGTTTTTGCTCCTATAACTTGCTTATAAAGTACCCAAATATTTTTTGAGTTGTCTTAATCACTTAACTTGGCAGAAGAGACCAGTTTTTGCTTGCTCGTGTGGATATTGAAGGTCCTCATGCAGGTTTCCCCTTTAAAAACCCTTTCTCATATCCCTCCGTCACGGCAGTCTCAAATTTGGCTCAGATTGTAGTGGCATTTCATTTTTATTTTTAACAAATAAAGCTTGCCTGAGGATCCGAAGAGCAAAACAGCCAGCCACTTGCTCTTACCTCTACCTCAGTCTGAAAAGGTGATTCTGTCTCCAGGAATCTCAGAATGAGACTGTGTCTGAGAACTGTCTCCTCCTGTCTTATATTTCTCTCTAGAGCTGGAGTTAAAGGAGTGCACCAATGGGATTAATGGCATTCACCTCCAAGTTTCTATGGCAACCAGTGTGGCCACTGGGATTAAAGATGTGTGTGGCCATTGCCTGGTCTGTAAGGCTGACCAGTGGGACGGTTTTGCTCTCTGATCTTCAAGCAAGCTTTATTTATTAAAATACAAGTGAAGGGATCTTCAGGCAAGCTTTATTTATTAAAATAAAAAAGAAATGCCACTATATCAGATATTGGTGGTTAATCAATGAATCTTTTAATTATAATTTAATTGAGTCTATGATCTTTTCCAAGAGTCACAAACTCCCTAACAAGTAGTTAATGACAACATCCTATGGCTCTCTTCTGTCTTTCTTTTTTTAATCCACTGTTGATAAAGGTGATAATTTTTTCCCTGCTGCGCCATTGCGGCAACTATAGTTCTTTTGAGAGAGGTACATCGGGATTAACACACAGCACTACTTAGAGAGGTTCTGCAGACAAACCCCTTTATTCCACCTTCTCACACAGTATATATAGCCCTCAGCAGGGGAGGCAGGATCAGCAAAAGCAGGAAGCTCATCACCATAGAGGTAAATAAAAACAATGCCGAAAACAAGATTGTTTTGTTCTTGTTTTTGCTCTTGTTTTTGGAACAACCAAACACAAGAGTGCAAAACAGATCAAGTAGGGGTGTGAAGGCCTTTCCTCTAGGGACCCAACATATCCCTTTAAATAATAATAATAATAATAATAATAATAATAATAATAATAATAATAATAACAATTATTATTATTATTATGCCAGTGTCTCTCTTTGTAGCCTTGGCTATCCTGGAACTTTCTGTGTAGACCATAGTGGCCTTGAACTCACAGAGATCTACTTGCCTCCAAAGTGTTGGGATTAAAGGTATGAGCCACCACGCCTGGCCACTTTAAATTATTTTATTTTATGCATAGATGTGTTTTGCCTGTTGCTGTCGGAATTCCTGCAGCCAGTAGCCTTTAAGTTACCCGCCCACTTGGGCGGGACCTCATTTACTATATATGTTGATGTATGTGTCTGCTTTTTCTCTTCCGGCTGCGGCATTTTGGTTGCTGTTCCCTGTTGGAGCAAAGCATTGTGATCTGTGAGTCTACCCCTAAATAAATAACCCTCTATTATATTCAATTGTGAACTAATGTGGGATTTCGTTTAAGTGTCCTTCTTCAACCTGTATGTATGTCTGTGTATCACATACACACCTGGTGCCCACAGAGGCCAGAATAGGGTGCTGGATACCCAGGAATGGAGTTAAAGACAGTTGCTAGTCACCATGAGGGTGCTGAAAAATGGGTTCCCTGAAAGAGAAGCTAGTTCTGCCATCTCTCCAATCCTATAGATGATACTTTACTATAGGCACAGTTAAACACCTTCATTTTTGGATTGAATCCAATGACTTATAAATTCATTACCAGTTTCTGAACAAGTTAAAACTAATTTCATACTACCACAGATGAACATGTGGCACAAATTGAGAGCAGGTATTCATTATCAACAAATATTTAAACACCCAATTCTTTATAGATTATCATAGACAAGAAGAAAATGTTTTGTTAAGTGTTAGACATTGTTCCAGAACAAATTACACTGACACATTTTTTTAAAGGGACATGTGCAGTTGCTCAAAACTTGTGTTCATATATAATTCTTATTGGGCTATTGATGGTATATGTATGTGTATGTGCTCATGTGTGTGCCTATGTATACATTTATGCATGTCCTCATATGCCTGTGTGTACACTTGTACACATGTGTGAGCATATGCGTGGAAGCCAGAAGTGAATGTCGAACATCTTCTTCAATCGCTCTCCATATTTTCATGGGTCAGGTTCCCTTACTAAACCTGGATCTCACTGATAACAGCAGAATTAGTGGCTAGCAAGCCCGAGGGTTCCTCCTGTCCCCAGCATTATGATTAAGAGCATTTGCTCCTTTGCCCGACTTTATGCCTGGCTGCTGGGTATCCAAACACAGGTTCTCCTTGTTTCATGGTGAGAAGTTAACCAACTGAGCCATTTCCCCAGCCTGACTGTGTTTAACTCTTGAGTAACAGTTCCATCTTTCTGAGGTGAACACAAATTACTTTAAATTTTTTTCAGTTTGTTTTACTTTTTAGATAAACATCCAAAAGTTGTCTGTACAATTGCATCCTATACTTTGTTAAGTAAATGGCTGGCGAACTGAAAGGCGCCTTCACGGGCGGGCGAAAGAAACTGAGAATCTGAATTTTCCACTCTCCAGTGGACAATTGGTCAGGAAGCCCAAAGGCTAAACTGTGCCAAGGGGAATGTTCAGAGTGGAATCAGGGAATGAGGAAGAAAGAATAACCAGAAAATACTTGAAGGCCAGGAAGGCCTTTGCTGGCAAGGTTATGATCACCTCTCTTTTAACTGTCAATCACATCGGTAGAGATGTCCACATATTAAAACACAACTGGGAAAAAACCTCTAGGAAATCATAAGTTAGAAAAGCAAATAGCAAGTAAATGTCATAAAGATCTTGTGCATTCAACATTCCAGGGCAGGTCTCATGCCCAGGAATAGATAGCAAACAACAAAATAGCCTCTATGTTTTATTTTTGTGTGATTTTTGTTTTGGTATTTTTTTT
>NW_004949257.1:282993-296345 GCF_000317375.1 Microtus ochrogaster | reverse complement strand
GGGTACCTGGGAGAAGGTGGAGAAGGGAAAATACGATAAATATATAAAAACTTTTAAATGATAAATGAATTAAACAAACATTTAAAATGTAAAGAAAATTCTAGAAAGTTAGGAAGCATTTCTAAAATAAGATGGAATGGAAAACCTGAGGCACACTATTAGATGCAAACTATAATTGTTTATGAGTTGCACAGATTGGGAGAAGCAAAATGATTTGGTGCAGGAATATGAGTCAATTTCTAATGAAGTTTTCAATGAAAACCTGATGCCATCTTTTTGTGGCACTGGGATTTATGACTTTCTCATAGAAGACTTTTATTCGATACAGGGTTTTCTCTGTGTAACAGCCCTGGCTGTCCTGGAACTCACTTTGTAGACCAGGCTGGTCTCGAACTCACAGAGATCCACCTGCCTCCTGAGTGCTGGGATTAAAGGCATGCGCCACCACTGCCCAGCATAAAAGACAAATTTTGACTATCTGTTTTGGTTCAAAGCCAACAGATTTAGGGTCTAGTCCTACTATCCTTAATGAACAGCTGGAACCCTATTTCTATGCACAAATTTTACTTATTATTATATTCTCCCTTGTAAAATTCCTTTGACAAATAAACGAGATAATAATACTTTAAATAAATGGTGCATAGTTGAGTTTACTATATCTTAGATATTTTAATGTTGTTTACTGTCTTTCGCACTTCATATTCCATTTCTGTTTTACAAGACACGAATTTTAATTTTTCTTAATTTTTAAAGTTATGGTTCAAATGAGAGCTTTTAATAAGAAAATTTCTTCCTTCTGAGTTTGCCTCCGTTCTAGTTTATTCCCCTCCTACATTGCCTTTACCTTGATAAAAGCAAAACTTGCCAGAGTGGCAAGACTCCCTGATTGGCAGGCTTGTGATCAAGGTCCTGAGAACAAGCACCAGCCCATGGCCCCTACTCTGATTCTTTAAGAGGCAGATGCACTTCTTGCCTTTGTGTCAGGAGCAGCCTGTGTTTCTAGGATGGGGCAGAGCCCACTGGTAGGTTCAGGAGGCTAAAAAGGTAGGATTGGCCTAATAGTGCAACTGCTAGGAGCTTTAGATCTTGCATGGGGAGGCAGGCCAATTTCTTTGTTAGTAATAACATAGTTTGGGGGTTGTGGACCTTATGTGTAAGGGCACCCAGCTTCTCTTCAGTGTACCTCTGCATTCAGTGGGATTCTGCAAGACCATGGGGAGGTACGTGGATGCCATCTCGAGCCCCAAAGTAGGGTCCTCGTGTGCTATACTGAATGTCCACTGGAATTTAAGTACTGCCTGAATGTATAGGAGATTTTTAAGGAGGGTGTTAGAGTGACTAATCCATTAAAGAGAAAGCTATTTGTGAAATAAGTAGAGCTATATATCTTTTAAAATATACCTTAAAGAGTGTCAGTTACTTCTGAGCTGGGGAAGGTGGAACAGAAGACTGCTAGGCTGAACTCGGGGAGAAAAGAGAATGAAGCCTCCCTCTGACTTGGATATGTTGCATGTTAGTGCTTTCCACGAAGCAGCAGGACCTCAGGGAGAGTGGCTCCTTGTCTCTGTGTGCTTTATAGAGGGGCAGGGAATAGAACTGGGGGCAGCCTAGAGAAATGCTCACACTCCTCCTTCCTGTGCATGCTGGGAGTAGCCTCTTAGGAAGCTTCTCTTAGAGTCTGTGGTTGAAATGAACTCTGGAATACAGGTGGAAGTCAGTGCTGTGTAGAAAGGCACTGTTTATCACGAGAGTGTATCTGTCTTCTCCCTTGTACGTATCTGTGGTTCAATGTGGGCACAAAAGGCGTGAGAATAGGCACAACTAGAGTACAGAAAAGAATGCATGTGTCGCTGTGACCCACTGAGGAATTTGGGAAAAACTTTCGTGGTGTTCAAAGGATATGGGGACTCGGGATAACACCCCTTGCTGCTTTGCTGAGATGGCATTTCCTGAACTTACTGAAAACTATATACCAATGTTTTGGGGAGCTAAGAAAGTAAATGGAATAAATATGTTGAGAATTGACCTTGCTATTGCTGAAATATGTGCTGAGAAGTTAAGGTGGCCATAGCCAGACAGAATGACCTGTTGATGACACCAGAATATTGCAGTCCCATCTGGATCTAGAACAAGGATGGCAATCTGCTACGTCTGCTCCAAAATCTTCAGGGAGAGGTGGTCTGTGATTTCCACTTATTCTAGTTGGAAAGCAATGCCATAGTGAGAGGGAAAAGGAGGTTCATTTAGTATACTAAACAGTTTCATGATTCTAAAACACATTGTGAAGCTTTCTGCTAGGGAGATTTTATATTGCCCAGAAGAACCTTATCTTTTATGCTTTGAATCGTGTGAGGGGTTGAGGATGTTGGATGTAGGTACATAGTTTGACCAAGATGCCCTGAGTTCCAACCTTAGTACTGGGAAAAAGTAACCCTAAAGATTATCCTTAGGATGGATACCACCACACCCTGACCTTCAGCACACCCCGACCTTCAGCACACCCCAACCTTTAGCAACCCCCAACCTTCAGCACACCCTGACCTTCAGCAACCCCCGAACTTCACATCCCGACCTCCAGCACACCCTGACCTTCAGCAACCCCGACCTTCACATCCCGACCTTCAGCACCCTCTGACCTTCAGCCCACCACGACCTTCAGCACACCCTGACCGTCACACACCCTGACCTTCAGCAACCCCGACCTTCACATCCCGACCTTCAGCCCACCCCGACCTTCAGCAACCCCGACCTTCACATCCCAACCTTCAGCACCCTCTGACCTTCAGCCCACCCTGACCTTCAGCACACCCTGACCTTCACACACCCCGACCTTCAGCAACCCCGACCTTCACATCCCGACCTTCAGCCCACCCCTACCTTCAGCACACCCTGACCTTCACAAACCCCGACCTTCAGCACCCTCTGACCTTCACACCCCGACCTTCAGCACCCTCTGACCTTCACACCCCGACCTTCAGCACACTCTGACCTTCACACCCCAACCTTCAGCACACCCTGTCCTTAACACCCCGACCTTCAGCAACCCTGACTTTCACACATTGACCTTCAGCACACTCTGACCTTCAGCACACCCCGACCTTCAGCCCACCCCGACCTGCAGCACACCCCAAACTTCAGCATGCCTGCAGTGAGAACCGACTGCACATTGGTCTCTCCAGTATAATCAACACTTTGCCTGTTCTCCAGTTTTAAAGTATTCCAGACAATTAAGACGTAGCACTGCAATGTTTCCATATACTTACCAGACTCTTCAAATAACAGGAGGACAGGTATTGGGACTCTGTTCTTTCCCCATCCCAGCTGTCTCAGTTTAAATACGCTTACATTATGTATTTGAGTGCCAGGCTCAGCCTATGAAAAACTAACTTACTCCAGTGCCTCAGATTTTGTAAATTTATCTAGCAATAACAAAATTCAAGCTCGGATTTTACTACTGAAGGTAAGTTGGTATCATAGAGTTCCTATCAAAATGAATAACTTTCATGTCATGACTACACATAGAATCACTACCTAAAGGACACTGGTTTTAGCAATTAAATATTTTGTAAGTTTCATATACGTATGTACTAAAGCATATAAACATGTATGTAGAAAATAAACCTGGTTCTGTGGCATTCTTTGTTCCTTGAGGAAATCATATTCCTCAAGGAAATGGCTCATTTCCATGCACTTTGCCTTTCTTCTTCCAATGGATACCCAGAAACCCTGAAAAAGCCTTAATCTTCTTTTGCAAAGTGTGAGGGAGTGGAAAAGACCAGTGCTACAGCCAGTGCAGCCTGGATAGCCGAGACTGGCGGTGGGTGCCAGGATTGAGACACGGAGGCTTCTTTTCAGGTGGAAGAACAGCAAGCTTTATTTTGCCAGCAACCTTTTATACCTCTACTCCTGTGGAGACCCACCGCCAGAAAGAACACAACCATCCTTGTCAATTACAGACCACAAGGAAGTTCCGCTGTCAGTCAAGGGGGAGTGAGGGCATCTGGATCACAACAGACCAGCTCCATCATATCTGGGACAAAAGACCAGAGGTGAGTTCTGGAATGGTTGCCCTTTCAGATTACTGTCTCATGATATGCTGACCTGTACGTCGACTTCAGTCACGTGTGTCCATCTTATAAGGCACTTCCTGAGAGCAAATGCTGAAGATGTTCAGGACCTGGAATTGTGGATCAAATAAAATATGTACAGCATGCTATCGATTTCTTTTCAAATGTTTGCCATGCCAACAATTGCCCCCTACCAACTCATAGCATATAATTCTGCAGTAGCCACCTTTAGGTTACAAGGAGCCTTCTCTTAGGAATTTCCCCTTGTTTTTCTTATTTTTGTTAGTTTCACAATACATACAATATATTGTAATTGTATTTACCCCCAATTGCCTTCTCATTGCACATAATGCTCTAATGTAGTAAAATATAAAAATCATTGAAAAATACATGAAGAAAAGATTTAGCAAATCTTTAAAAAGAGAATCTTATTCTGTACTTGCCAAACAGGCTTCTTAGCATTGCTCCAACATGGATTTATTGATGATAATAATAAGCATTGCTCAAATTTTTCCAATCTGACGCAAATATGCAGAAATATATTTAGTTTTGCACATCTCTCTTGTTTGTGGATCCTAGCTCCAGATCTTTCAACATGAGTATATAACCCAGAGTAGCCTCAGAAACCAAGGAATTAGAAAAGGCCTGGGGCCAGGAAGAGGAGTTCATCTTTCTCAGGGAAGAGGCCCTTGGGAGGTTATCCAATCCCAAATGGTCAGCCCTAAACATATAAACACAAGCGCAACTCTAAATGGACTCAGCAGGTAGTATTTATGTGTGTGTGTGTGTGTGCTCACTCGAAATAATGTTAAATGACTCAACAGGCTATATTTGTATATAAATATATGTGTGTGTGTACGTGTGTGTTGTGTGCATGCAAGTGTGTGTGCATGTGTGTGTGTATATGTGTATGTGTGTCAATAAAAAAAGATAAAAAGGTAGTGAAGTTGAGAATGGTAGGGAACTTAGAAATTGGAAGGAGGAGAGTCTGGGGTGGAGAAAACATAAATATAATACTCATGCATAAAAGTTTCAGAAATAATAAAAAAAATATAGAAAACAATTGCCAGTTTCAAATTAGCCTAGCCACCTTCCTGCTCTTGCCACCCCTGCCCCTGCCCCCATCCCTAGAACCTAACTGCAGGAAGAGAACCCAGATATACTGAGGTCTCCAGGTGACTTTTATTCAAGAGGGGAAGAAAAGAACCTTTGGGATAGCCGAGATCCACCTTTTCCAAGCAAATCTGTTTGCTGTACCTGAAAGCTGGGGTAATAATACCTTTGGGGAAGTCTCTCTAGCTCTTGTATCTGCAAATAGGTGAGCCTGGGCCTGTGTAGTCTGTAGATGGCATGTACTCTCTGCCCTCAGTGATGGGCTTTTCTTCCTGATGCTCCTCTTCTTGGCCACTGCTTTTGGTGCTACCACCTTTCTAGTCCAGGAAGCCTGGAGCATCAGGATCAACACAATATTCTTCTCCTGGATATCTTTCTCTCACTCTCCTTGCTACACTCTGTAGCGAAAAACTGTGTACCCTTCTCATTCCTTCCTCCCCAGCCTGTGTGGTCACTACTGTTCTCACCCTGGTTTCTTGTGTCTTCTTTAGAAGACCCTTGAAGGTTCTCAAACACTGTCTCATTCTGGAAATATCCACTGGATGATACTGACAGCGGCAGCAGATGTGGTCACTGGGGAGCAAGGTATAGATTCCTGGATAAGCCTGACCTCAGAAGTTTCTGCTACAAGCTGAGGCTCACATACACTTCTCTCACTGTCTTATCCACATTTTGCACTTGTTTGTGGTACCCCTTTGTGGTTATAGAAAGAAGGACATTGCAGGGGCCCCACCTCCCTTGTCCCCCCTTCAGACCTATTATCAGTTTTAGCTGAGAATCTACTACAACCCAGTTGTGGTCAGATTCCTATGGCAGGCAGGTCAGGGCACCCATCTGCCTTCCCTGCCTCTGCTCTAGGCTGCTTCTCTTCTAGAAGGGACTGTAGGCAGCCAGCTGCCTTTTTACATCTGCTTTGCTCCACCTTCTGATTCCACGTTTTCCTCTGTCTGCTGGCTACTTCTGGGTAGATGTCTAACTTTGTGTCCCATGTATTGCTCTTAGGCCCACATCATGGCTGCCACTACCAATGCCATCCTCATTACCTCATCCTCTGGACACTTCCATCCAGAAGTGTCACTGACATCCGTGTCCCAGGTGTGATGGTGCCGGGCTTCTACAACGCCACTGAGGAGTGAAGAAGGGGTACATACTGACTCAAAGGTTGTAGGTGCACCATCCCTGTGGTGGTCTGAATAAGAATAGGAACCTAGGCACATATATTTTAATGCTTAGTGAGGGGTATTATTTGAGAAGAATTAGAAGGATTGGGAGGTGTGGCTTTGTTGGAAGGAGTGTGTCATGGGGTCAGAAGGGGGGAATTAGGGTTTCCAAAGCCCATGCCAGGGCCAGTCTTTCCCTCTCTGCCTAGGGAGCAGGATGTAGCTCTCAGCTACTGCTCCAGCGACTGACTGTGTGCCTCCACGCTCCCCACTATGGTGATAATGGACTAAATTTCTAAAAGTGTAAGCAAGCCTCCAGCTAAATATTTTCTTTGATAAGAGCTGCCTTGGTAATGGTGTCTTTTCACAGAAATAGAACAGTGACTAAGACTATCCCTCTTCTTTCTGCTTGGGAGAGTGTGGTTACTATATTGACCTCAGGTTGGAGCTCCTCTTCTAGTCTACTTTCTGCATTAAATTGAATAATTTTTTTTTTACTATTTTCTGTGAGGAAGAAAAAAAGGACAATTGAATCAATTGCTCAGAGAATTCTGCTATTTATTGCTCATATTTATAAAGAGATAATGGTGTCAATGCCAATTTGGGTGGCCAGTGTGTGGCTTGTAATAGAAACTTTCATCCAAACGAGGCTCCTGAAGAACAACGACATTCTGGGTTTCCTTCAGAATCTTCAGGGAACGGCAGTTCTCTTTCATGGGAATGATGCTTCTGCGCATGTTAGCCTTCTGATTTTTCTTAAGTTTGGTTCTCTGACTGCTGAACCAAACCTGAAATCAGAGCAACAAAAGTATTGGTTTAGCAAGTCAGTCACTGACGTACTGATGGGAAAACACATCATGCAGCTTCACACATGACTGAAATTCTCTTCTTTACAGGAATCTAGTTTAGAATGACTTCTATCCTTTACAGCGCTGCAAGTATTGCCCAAGGTCAAGGATGTGCCTATATCTTGTGAGTGCCTGCTTTCCACCCTATCACCACCATATCCAACAACAAACATGTATTCTAGCTTCATTTCTGTGGCTGGGATAAAACACCCTGACAAAAAAGCAACTTATGGAAGAAGGGTTTCTTTGACTTACAGTCTCAGGCTGCAGCCCATCATTTAGGGGAAGTAAAGAGAAACTTCACTGCACAAAGCATCACTGCACGGTTAAGAGCACAAAGAGAATAAATACATGAACACTGGCGTGCTTGTGACATTTTAGCTAACTTTCTCTACTCTTATACAATCCAGTGTCACAAACTAGGGAATGGTGCTGCCCCCAATGGGGTGGGTCTTTTTGACAGTAACTAACAATCAAGACAATCCTTACAGACATCCCATAGGCTAACCCAATCTACATAACACCTCACTGAGACTCTCTTTTCAGATCAAATGTCACAATCCACTCCTTGTCAACTTGACACATGAACACATCACATTGCTCATCCACAAAGTCTCAGGTTAATATCATGATGCAAAATACAGCACAGCTTTAAAAGTACCACAGTTTTAAAATTTCCAGTGCTTTAAAGTCCAAGCATCTCAACTGTGAGCTCCTGTGAAATAAAAAAAACAACAACAACAAGAAGTTACCTACTTAAACATTCTTATTCCAAAAGGAAGAACTGGGTCATAGCAAATGAACAGTCACATGTAAACAAAACAAAAATACATCAGTGTAAACACAAATCCTTTAGCTAAATGTTCAACATCAGGGACTCACAATATTCTTGGCTCCAAAGGGCATGGATAGCCCCAGTTTTCCAGCTCTGCCACTCACAGCATATTTATTAATTCCTTCCTTTAGCTAAGTATATATGCTTGTTTTTTTCATTACTTAGTAGACCTGTGCCCTCTTGCTACCCTGTCTCTCCCTGTATCCATTTGAACATTTACAAGGTCACTTGGAGTTCTAGCATGACTACAAAGAAGTACCCTCTGAAGGACAATGCTAGCATAAGGAGTTGAATATTAATTTTAGTACATACCCATGTGGTATTATTGATATATGTGTGTATAAGCTACATATAAACATATACACAATTACTTTTGTATAGAGAATGGGGGAATCAGATTGTTTTGCTTTCCTTTCCACTTAGGAAATTATGTTTTGTTTTGTTTTTCAGTAGTGGGAAAGAAACACTCAGTGAAGTTTCCCCTCCACATAGATCTTTCCCAGTTTCCATCCCCAAATACCCCTTAGTTCAAAGCTCATTTTCCAGTTTAAAACAGGCAAGAAGAAATAGCGACTTCACAATGTTTAGGACAAGACTGTTCATGTTTTGAAACAGGTTTGAGATGGAGTGCCTGGTTATATTTCTATGCTAAATGGACTGACCATCACATTGAATTCATCCACTTTGATGAGATCTGCAAGCTCTTTCCTGTGGAGAGAAAAACATCAAGCTTTAATATTTGGTATTAGGGGTAAAATTAAGCATATTTTGTATATCTGTCTATGCTTTAAACTTTTAAATTTTTATCTTACATGTGTGTCTGCATGAATGTCCCTGCACCACTTGCAAGCCTGGTGCTCATGGAGGCCAGAAAAGGCTATCAGAGCCCCTCAAAGGTATTTGTGAGCCACACTGTGGCTGCTGGGGATTGAACTCGGGTTCTTTGGAAGAGCAGCCAGTGCTCTTAACTACTGAGCCATGTCTCCAGTTGGTTCTGCACATGTTTTAAAGTTTGCTATATCCATTTACATCCCCAAGTATACATTTGGCAACTCTTAGAAAGAGTATAGTTCAGAGATGGGTTTACTTTTTTACAAAATTTAAAATTTAATATCTCTACAACCTGAAAGAAATGGTTAGTGCTCTCATTAATAAATAATAATGTCTAAATCTAAGTCTACAATATATAACACACATTTTTGATGGTACTGAGGATTGAACACAGGGTCTTAGACATGCTAGGTAGGGGCTGTATCCTCAGTCCTTTGTATATTCTGAGACTGTGTCTCATTAAGGTCCATAGCCAGAATTGAGATGTTTTCTCAAGCCAGGCTGACCTGGAACTCGCACCCTCCTGCAGGCTTCCACGCATCTGAGTGACTAGAGGGCTGTACTGCCAGCCTCAGCTAGAGGCACAGGCTTTTTACAGGTGTGCTGCAGCAATGCAGATGTGCGAAAGTGTTTCATTCTCTTAAATATGATTTTGATGAACTATCACATAGAAATGCAGGATCCTGATACAAGCAATACATATAAAACACATATAATTAGAAATTATTAGCAAACCTAAAGTCTTCTGTTGTAGGGTTTGCCTCGGGCGAATGTTTACTGATAAATCGGGCGCGAGGGAACCTGCACATCCCTTTTCCTGCTTCCTGTGCTACGCGGGAACCTCGGTTCTGTAACTTTATTTCTCCATTAAAGCTGTATATATTTTTTTACAATCTGCCTGCATTTATTTATGCCGCTACATTCTGTGTATAATCAAAATAAAAAGGCAATAATTTAATCAGACAAATTATTTTCAAATGAGCAAGCAAACCTGTGTCCTCCCCACTCAGTAACTGAAGAGTTACAGAGATGTTTGACCAAGGAAGATAGGCTTGATAGCCTTAAGCACAAGAAAAGTTGCTCAACGTCACTCATAAGTTTAAGAAAAGGCAAATAAGGCCAGTGCTATTGCCTCCCAGACAGAAGAATGACTATTGACAACATACAGAAAATACCAAGCTTTAGTGAGACCCTGGAAACATTGGAGACACCATACTCTCTGAGATGCAGTATCAAATTTTATGACCACGTAGAAAGACAGGTGGTTCTTTTAAACGATGGACATAGAATTATTGAACCCAACAATTCTGATTCTGAGTATATACTCCAAATGATTGAAAACCCGAGGTTAAAGAGGAATTTTTTTTTCAGGCTAGTGAGATGGATCAATTACTGCCGAATCTAACTACCTGAGTTTGATCCCTACGACACACATTGTGAGAGAGAACCTGGCTCTCTCAGTTCATTCTCCAACTGCCATTCACACTACCCAATTATGTGCAGGTACATAAAATAAAGAATTTAATTATTCTATCTAATTATGCATAGCACCATAACCGGATCTTCTTCTGCAGAGGGCAATAAAAGAAAACACACAACATCTATGAAAAGGTACCTTTGGAATATTATTTAGCCTTGAGAATGCAGAAATTCTGCTATATGTATGAGCACAAAGATAAGCCTCGAGAACATTAGACTAAGTGAAACATAGTAGTCGGAAAAGGTCAGGTTATGGATCAGACATCTCTTTAAGTCTTTCCATATGTGAAGTGCCCAAATAAATAAGATCCAGAGGATAAAAACGTACAATAGTGGTAGTTGGGGACCAGGGAACCAGAAATGGCAGTTATTAAAAGGGCACAGGATTTCAGTTTGGCAACATGAGGCCGTTTTCTGAATTCCCAGAACAACTTAAAAATACTTCATGATACTGAATTAAAAACATTGTTTAGACCAGGAGTGTTACTGTTTTGTGTTTTGGGACTATTCTAAAGTTAAAACAAACAAAACAAGTGATCGATAGCTACTTTATAAACTTGGTTTACCACAAAACCACATGAAAACTTTGACTTTGGTCCCCACAAGGAATCTTGCCCATTCCCACCACAACTGTTATCAAAGGTTCTGCCCTGTCGGGATCAGTAGAGAAAAAAACAAGACCAGCCGGTACAAATGAAAGACGGGTATAACTGAGAGCCGCCGCGGAGGCCGGGGCAAGGGATCAACAGTTTAAAACTTGGCTGGGCTAAAGTATAGTTAAGGACAGCTTGGCCGCTCAAGTTCTGTCCCAGGGGAATAGGGGTTTTAAAAGCTGGCAGCTCAGTGGTACAGAACTTGTCTGTGACTTTAGGTTTAGCCGTTTAGATACAGTTAAAAAACGGAGAGGCCAGGAACGGAGCCTAAAACCCCGGAAGATAAAATGGCCGTTAAGCCACATACATACCTTTGGGCTGCATCGGGGTACTGAGTTTCCTTGAAAACTCTGTCTAATTCAATTATTTGTTTAGGAGTGAACTTGTACTGCTTTCGGGAACATTTGCTTGGCTTCTTAAAAACCGGGTCTTGACCTTCTTGTGCAGGCTCACAGGACTTCCCATGGGTGCCGTCCTTATCTTCACGGTTGTAGTTGTGGTCCATCACAGCATTTAGGTGGCCTAGCTCCACAACGCTTTCAGTGTGGCTAGAACTTGCTGCGGCAGCCTTCATTTCCTGGAGTTCAGTTACTTCTTCCTCGTAATAGTCTACACGGTAATAGTCTTGATCGAAATAGTATTTCTTACATGCCATGGCTGGAGTTCGGCAGAAGGTTCGAAGGTGCAAGACCTCGGAATCTGAAGAGGCTTCACACCTCAGAACGTGGCTTGCAGTCGTTTTTTGAATTCTCCGGGTAGTGCCATGCTGGACAATTCGACGTAAGAATGCTCTATCTCTATGATGCCCATTGGCTAACGGCTGTGGGTGGGGCTCTCTTTGGCGGCGGGGGTGGGGTGGGTGGGGTGGGTGGTGGAGAGGTGTGGCAAACTGCAGCTTGTGACAGAATGGTGCCTTTTATGGCACATTTGAGTCACAACTTAGGTCCTCCACTGAACAGTTTCTTGGCCCCTTGATCTGACATCAAGGAGGGAAAGCTTGATTTGAAAGCATACTTGCTGCTGAGTCCTGTTGTCCCCATGATCACCTTGAGAAATCTAACTTTATACTAAAAATTGAATTATTGAATATGCATATATATGTATATGTGTATGTTTATATATGTTTTCTTGATACTGGGTTAGAATCCAGTAACTAGCACATACTCAGCAAACTCTCTACCACTGAGCTGCACTTCCAACTCCCACAAATCCTGAACTATAGAACCCTTTAGACTCATGTTAAAGAAACACACATAATAGAGGAGCTTGTATCCTGTCAATTTCAAAAACATCACTCTGCTCTTGGAAACAGCTCACTGGTAGAGAACACACACCTAGCATGACTGAAGGAACTTATGTTTGAATTCTAACACTGCAAGAAAAAGTATAATGCTATAAAAATATATTTTTTGGGGGTAGAAAAACCTAAGCCAGAGGCCTCTCCTGCCAAGGAAGCAGATAGGCTAAACTCAACTTCTGCTCCTGCTCCTCCAGATCCACCCCTCCCTGGTCTCATTTCCACCTCTGTAGCAGGAAACCTGCTGTGGTCTCCCTGTCCTCTCTGACCCCATGCCCAATGGATCACACAGATCCTCTCCTTCAGCCTTCTGTCCTCCAACTCATTCCATTAGCCCAGCAACACCAGAAGACATACCCTTGGAACACACCATCTGAGGAGACCAGGGAAACAAGTCCATAGGAATTTTGCTACTAGGTCACATACAGCCATCATACTCTCCTACAATCCAGAGAGGAAACAGAAACCAAGGAACAAAGCACCCACCCTGTTGCAGCCAGCGCAGATGGCCAAGACTGGCGGAGGGTGCCGGGATTGAGACACAGAGGCTTATTTTCAAGTGGAAGAACAGCAACCTTTATTTTGCCCAGCAACCTTTTATACCTCCACTCCTTCTGTAGAGACCCACTGGCCAGAAAGAACACAAACATCCTTGTCAGTTACAGACCACAAGGAAGTTCCACTGTCAGTCAGGGGGAGTGAGAGCAGCTGGATCATGACACCACCCAACAAAGACAAAACCAGTTATCAGCACGTAGAACTGTAATCATCCCAATTCCAGGTTAATGTGGGATTCCCCTCTTTATTTATGCTGTGAATAACATTAATTAATAAAGAATCTGCTTTGGGATGATTGCAGCACAGAATAGGGCAAGGCAGGAATACCAAGCAGACAGAGGGGAAGAAAGAAGGCAGAGTTGGAGGGGGAGAAAAAAGGCAGAGTCAAGAGAGAAGCCATATAGTGGCCTCAGGAGACAGATGCTGGACGTCAGACAGAACCTTACCAGTAGACCACACCATGTGGCAACACACAGATTAAATGGGTTAATTTAACCATTTATATATAAAA
>NW_004949257.1:280839-282893 GCF_000317375.1 Microtus ochrogaster | reverse complement strand
ATAATTTAGTCAGTATCCAAGAAACGAACGAGCATCCTCCATCTACACAAGGTGCCTTAGACACCAGTGTAAAAACACAGTAATAGCCAGGACAATAGGTTTTCAGTGGAACCCAGCAACCTTACCCCAGTAGGCCCTGAATATTCCAACACAGCTGAAGTCCAGTGTTAATAGTTTCTCGAACATCAAATGCATTTTCTTTACTAGCAGTTCCTGCAACCTGGAGACACCCAGTTTGAGCACATAGTACAGTACTTCAGAATACACCAACGTGACGAATCTCCCACCCTGACTGCATCTTGCTTGCATGCTGCAGCTCTTCCTCTTGCATTTTATTTTTCAGATGTTTAAGATATTCACTGCACAAAATGGGCTCTTTTAATAGAAGTTGTATGGATAAGCCATGCAATTATGTATGTCTGATGTTCATGCCCCATTCTCTAGGCCTGGGAGTATGTGGTGGTGGTGTGAGATGGCAGGGTTCTGAGACCCTTACAAGACTGGCCTGGTGGGCAAAATGAGTTACTCAAGTCAGTTCTGAAAGTGTGAAGATGGTATGAGAGGGTGGGGGTCTTGCTCACTAGATTGTGCTGCCCCAAGATACTTGACCCCCCACCTAGGCCTGGAACTGTAGGGAGTGGTGCTATAGGAGGGTAGTGATCTGGGTCACTCACAAGACAGGGTTTGTGTACAGGCTGACTGACCCTAGCGAGGCCTTGGAAGATAAAGTTGACCCAAGAGTCAGGGGTCGAGGTCACTCACCAGACTAGACTGGTGCACAGACTGTATGCCATGAGCAGAACTAGGGGCATGAGTCTGGCTATGAGGACAAGTTATTAGGAACTCAGCAGGCTTTGTAATAACAGCTAGGCCCATGAGTATGGGGATGATGTGGGTGACCACAGTGCTGAACACTCAGTATCCTGGGTTGTTGCCCAGCCTGTATGATTAGCAGTAGAGGCGGTACCATAGGGCAAGGTTCTGGGAGACTGACCACCCTGTTTTAGTCAGAGATATTCTTCACAAAAACTACACCTCAAACAGGGGGTGTGAGAACGGCACAAGAGCAGAAGTCTTGGTCACTGAACAGGGAGGCCTGGTACTCAGGCTGTGTGATCTGATATTGCCATGGGACTGTGGGAAGGTGAAGGCAGGTGGCATCATGGGCAATCAATGTGTTTGGCTGTCAGGAAAGCTGATACAGCTATGCCTGGGACTTTGGAGTATTGCCAGGGAAAGGAGAATCTTGAGAACTGGCTAGGGCAGGGTTAGTGACCAAGCCACTTCACCTCACTCACAGGCTTAGCTTCTGTGCAGAATTTTTGACCCCAGTTAGGCCTGAGAGTGTGGTTATGATGCGAAAGGTTAGGGTTTGGGGGTCACTCACTTGGTTGAGCTGGTACACAACCAGCCTGTGCTTGTAACTTCATTCCCATTGTGAGCAGGTGGGAAAAAAAAAGAGCTGGGTTACAAAGGAGTCTTGGCTGGTCTGGGACCTGCTGGACTGGGACTGTGCCTGGAGCTGTCAGGATAGTGCAGGAGGGTGGGGTCTTGACCTCTCTCTAAGAGGGGCCTGAGAACGTGGTGATGTCCCGGTAGTTGAAGGATCCCAGCCGCTATCCAGGATGGGCTTGAGTGCAGACTGTTTGTGTAAAGCTAGACTTGGAAGTATTAGTAGAACAGTGGGGGGATTTAAACTCTTATGAGGAGGGGTTGGGACACATTCTGACTGAACTCAGGTATTCTAGAGGCTTGGAAGATGACTTAGGCAGGCAAGGTTCTTGGTAACTCACCAAGTTGGGCTGCTGTGCAAACTCTGTGAAACCATCTATACCAGTCAGTCTAAAAGGGTTTTGAGAATTGTGCTGGCTAGTTTTATGTCAACTTGACAAAAGGTAAAGCCATCTGAGAGAAGAAAACCTCAGTGAAGGAAATGCCTCTACATAAAATCAGGTCATAGGATCATTTCAGGTTCCCTATCTTCAGCTGCCCCAGGAACTAACTGGGGACCTCTCCTTAGGCACCTGGAAGCCCCTCTAGGTCCAAGTCTCTTC
>NW_004949257.1:252771-279804 GCF_000317375.1 Microtus ochrogaster | reverse complement strand
AGCAATTTGCAAGCCCACAAATCCAGCTATCTTTTTGAGCCTTTCTTTGATTGGTGAATTGTACAGAAATGATCAAGTTCAATTCAGAGATGCATTTTGTCTTCTCCAGTTTCTGAATATTGTATGGGGACTGTAATTCGGTCTATGAGATGGTACTATTAGGGAGTGAATAAAGAATGTAATTGGTATTTTATTCTAAAAAAATCAGGTCATAGATTGTAGGCAGGCTTGGAAGGCATTTTCTTAATTTGTGATTGATGGGGGTGGGCTCAACCCCTTGTGGGTGGTGCCATCCTTGGGTTGATGGCCCTGGATTCTATAAGAAAGCAGGATGAACAAGCCATAAGAAGAAAGCCAGTAACCAACACCCTTCTGTGGCCTCTGCATCAGCTCCTGCCTCCAGGTTCTTGTCTTGTTTGAGTTCCTGTCCTTATTTCCTTTGATGAACAAAAATGATGAAGTGTAAGCCAAATAAACCCTTTCCTCCACAACCTGCTTCTTGCTCATGTTTTATTGCATCAGTAGAAACTCTGAGACAAGAGTACAGGGACTTTACCAGTCTGGTCTGATACCCATGTATCGTGAACCTAGATGGGTTTGGGTGTGGGCAAGGTTTGCACTTACTCACAAGGCTAAGAGAGCAGGTAAGCTCTGTGTGCTAAACTAGGCTGGGGACTGTTAGGATGTGTATAAAGGCAGGAACTTGATCATTTACTAGTCTGGGCTTGCGTCCAGGCTGCTTGAGTCCAGGTAGGCCTGGCAATGTGAGGTCTGGTTCACTCACACAGCTGCCTTGAGTACATGTAGGCAGAGTTTTTTTTTTTGTGGGGATCACCAACCAGCTCCCAAATGACCACAGGGTCTTAATAATAATTGTAAATACTCGACCGGTAGCTTAGGCTTGCTACTAGGTAGCTCTTACAATTTAAATTATTCCATATTTTTTAATCTATGTTCTGCAATGTTGCTCAATACCTTATCTCAGTATGTCATGTGTATCTCCTGCTTCCTCAGCATCTCGTTCAGGACTCCTCAGACTCTGCCCTTCTTCCCAGTGTCCTCCTAGTCTGTCTCTTTCACCCAATCTCTTCCTGCCAAGCTATAAGCTAGTCAGTTTTTTATTTATAATGAGAGGAACACATCTTCACAGTGAGCAAAAGGATTATTCTACAGCAGGTACAAGCTGAGCGACTCAAGCTAAGCCTTGGGAGTAAGTATACTGACAGCATTGGGTTAGGAGTTTTGAGTCCTAACCAGGCTGGGTTGCAGAGTCTGATGACTAGCTAGTCAAGACAGAGGTCAGGCAGGCTAGGTTCTTCAGATCTCACCAGTCAGCAGTGGTAGTGCCCAGGTTAACTGACATCAGCTGGGTCTAGGAGTATGGTATCAGTTCAAAGGAGTTGGATTCTGGCTCACACACCTGACTGGCTTGAGAAAGCTGTGGTACCCAGACTAGGTCTGGGAGTATGGAGATAGTTCATGAGGGCAGGACCCTCACAAGGGCAGGTTGGTGGCCAGTGTACTTCAGTCATTCTTTGAGAGTACGTGTTTTGAGAGTACGTGTGGGGATATCCTGGAATTGCACGAGTCTGAGTCATTCACCAGGCTGGGTTTTAGTGCAGGCTGTGTATCTCAAGCTAGGCTTTGGTTTATTACAGGAGGGTTTTGGCCTTGCAATAGACTGGGATAGTATATGATATGTTTGGCTCCATCTAGGTCAGGTTTTGGTTTTCTGGCTACAGCAGGCGCTCAGCAGCCTTTTGACAGTTAGGTCTCAGAGATTTTGGGGGAAGCCATGATCCTGAACATTTACCAGTTTTGGCTACTGTCTGACCTTTTTGATCCCAGCAAGGCATTGGGCAGTAGAGATGGCACCTGAGGTCAGCAGTTCTGAAGGTCTCAACCCGCTGTGCTGGTCGGTGATTTGGTTCACCTAAACTAGACCTCCAGTAAGGAAGGCGCTGAGGCAGTAGTTTTAACTCTTGAAAAGGGGCCTGATACCCAGACTATGTGAGCCAAATATTGGTGTGGGAACTTGATGGGGGTTAAGGCAGGTGAGGCTTTGGGGACATTATTACACTTGGCTGGTGGGCTAACTGCTGTGATTGTTAGTGTGACTGGGTAGAATTAGGTCTTGATCAGGGTGGGCAGCTTGACCCTAACTCAAACTGTGGGAGTGGCACAGGAGGACAAAAGTTGGAATGACACACAGGCTCAGCTTGCATGTAGGCATTTTTCTTTTCATCCTGGGTAGGCCTAGGAATGTGGTAATGATGGTGAAGGATCGTTTCAGGGTAACTCACAGGGTTGGAGTAGTGCATAGTCAGTTTGTGACTGAGGTCTCCCATTGTGCACAGCTACAGTAGGGCAGGGGACTCAGTCACTAAGGAATCTTTTCTGGTTGGAAACTGCTGGAGTAAGGCTGTGTCAGGGACTTTGAAGATGATGCAGGAGGTTCGAGTCTTTTTTTTTTTTTGGTTTTGGTTTTAGTTTTTCGAGATAGGGTTTCTCTGTGTAGCTTTGGAACTGTCCTGGAACTCCCTCTGTAGACCTCGAACTCACAAAGATCTGCCTACCACTGCCTTCCAAGTGCTGGAATTAAAGGCATGCACTACCACACCCTGCTACTGAAGTTGGAGTCTTAATCCATCACCAAAGGGGTGCCTGAGATGGCTGGGGTGTTCTATCAGTGCACAGGTCCAGGTCACTCACCAGGCTGGGCGTAAATGCATCCTGGGCATCTCAAACTAGGCCTAACAATGTTAGTAGGACACCTGGGCAATGTTGTGCTCTCACCAGGCTGTGATGGGGCACATTCTGATCATCCCCAGCTAGGCCAGGGAGTAGCAGGATGTCTCAGGCAGGCCTGGTTCTTGGAACTCACCAAGTTAGGCTGCTGTGCAAACTGTGTGATGCCTGCTAGGCCTTCTCGAATACAAAGGGTGTGTGAGGACAGTCTTGTTTATGAGTATCTCTGTCACTTAAAATCAGCCATGCCTAGGCATGTGGGGATACAATAATAGGTTAGGGGTCAGGGTCGCTCAAGGATTAGCTGGTCAGGCAACATGACACCAGTTAGATCCTGGGATGTTCTGACAACAGCAGGATAGGATTTGAGTTTGCATCGGGGTGGCATGGCACACAGTCTGACGGACTCCAGCAAGACAAGGCCATTCCTTAGACAGGGGTAGCTCTTTAGATTTCACCAGCGAGAAAGAGTTCTGCACGGGGAATGTGGTATCTGCGCAGAGGGGCAGGATTTTGCATCACTCACGAGACTAACTTTAGGGAAAGCTGTGTGACCCTGACTAGGCTCAAGTGTGCGGATGCTGTGTGAAGGCTGTTGGGTCCCTAGACGACAGGCTTCCACATCCCCACTTGATCTGTTTTGATTGCTAGGGAGGGGCATATCCACTGTATGTCTCCCAGTAACTGCTGCCAATCATGTAAGGTTTTAAGATGAGAGGTGTCAATAGTTATTTTTTTTTTTTGGTTTAATTCCATCCGTGGCCAATTGGTACCCAAGGTAGGAATATGGGGCTTGCATTTGGACCTTCTTAGGAGCTATGATCAGCCCTGCACTCTCTAAATCCTGTTTTTAACCAACTGCAAGAGTGCAAAACAGATCAAGTGGGGGTGTGAAGGCCTGTCTTCTAGGGACCCAACAAAGGCTAGGTTTGCTTCCTCACCGGGACAGTCGGATGGTCTAGCTTCTTCAGCCGTTCTATGCCTGGAACTATGGGGATGCCCTGGAAGTACATGGATCCAGGTCATTCACTGGGCTGCCATAGAGTGCAGGCTGTCTGTGCCTTCAAGCTAGGCCTGGGCGTATTAGTACCTCACCAGCAGCACGCAAACGTGGACTCGCATCAGGGTGGGATGACATTCAATAATATAGTTGACTCCAGCTAGGCCAGGGGATGGGAGTTGGCAATGGCAGGTGATGCTCTGGGGAACACAAATGACTTTGTGACCGCAGTTAGGCCTGGAAGTCTAAGGATGCTGTGGGATATCAAGGTCCTGGCAGGTGTTTAGTACTTCCCAACTTCAGCAGGCACCAGAGTGCAGGGTATGGGGGGAATGCATCATCAGGCTGTGTTGGTCAGCTATCTGGTTTACCAGAACCAGGATGGGAGTGTGAAGATGGTGTTGGAGCAGGAGACTTGAGCTCTGAACACAGAAGCTCTTTTTTTTTTCCGCCACAGCAACATTTATTGAGAACGGGGAGGGGATCAGTCCTTCTTGGCCTCTGCTTTCTTCATGGCGGCCAGCACATTGCTCAGCTCCTCCCGCTTCCTCTTGGCGTATGTGTGCGTGGTGTCCACCCGCTTCTTGGTGAACTTGATCGCGTGCTTGTCCTTGGACACCTTGAGCAGCTCCGTGGCGTGCCGCTCGTAGGGCGCGAAGCCGCACACCTCCCGGATCATGTCCCGCACGAACTTGGTGTGCTTTGTGAGGCACCTGCACCGCCGGCTGTGCCTCGGCTGGCTTATGTTCTTCGTCACCTTGTGGAACTGGTTGAGGCCCACAGCCATGGGGTAGCACAGGGCCATGGCTGCTCCTCTCCCATGGCGGCCGAGACAGGCCACAGAAGCTCTTTACTCATGCTGTGTGACCAGATACTGGCATGGGGACCAGGGGCAATCACTATACATGGCTGATGGGCAAGTTTCTTGACCAAAGATATGGCGGGGAGTGTGAGGATTTTCGGGGAGGGAGTTCCTGGCTAGGTAGCTCTGGTGACCAGGCTTCTTGACCCCAACTAGTTTTGGAACTCTTAAGATGCAGGCAGAGAGCTGTGTCTTTAACACTCACCAGAGTAAAACTGGTGAGAGTGTGGCTTGACCCCAGGTGGACCTGGAACCATGGGATGACACAGAGTGCAAAATTGGGACTCATTGGCAGGTTCATTCTGGAACCATGAAGGGGGACACGGAGAGCAAAGGTGGGGCTCATTGGCAGGCTCGGCTTGTATTCAGGCTTTTTAAAAACTAGAGTTTGCCCTGGGAATCTGGTAATTTGGGAAGGGTGGTGTTTGGGGTCATTCCCCTGGTTGGAGTGGTACAGTGAGGCTATGTTTGTGACCTCACTTCAATTCTAGGTTGGTGCAAGAGGGCAGGGATCTGTGTCACAAGGGGAGGCTTCGCTGCTCCAGGAGCAATGGAGTGGACTTATGCCTGGGACCGCAATGACATTTCAAGAAGGTCCTGGAACTGTAGGGATGTCTTTAGCAGTGCACAGGTCTGGGTCACTCACCAGGGTGGGCTGATGTGCGAGTTGAATTTCTCAAGCTATGCCTGAAAGTATTATGATACCTGTGGGACTTTGACCTCTCACAAGGCTGGGATGGTGTATATTCTGCTCGCACCTAGGTAGATCAGGACTTGGGGGATAGCGCAGGCAGGCGTAGTTCTTGGGAACTCAGCAAGCTGTGTCGGTCACCAATCTGCTTCACCAGAATTAGTTCCCGGCATGTGAGGAAGGCACTGGGGTGGGAATCTTGATCTCTTAACAGGGAGGCCAGGTACTCAGGGCTGTGACCCAATATTAGTGTAGGATCTTGGGGGCAATGAAGATACGAGGGACTTTTGCACAATCACCATGCTTTCCTTGGGAGCATCATTTTGACCACAGCTATGCCTGTGAGTGTGATGGTTATCTGGGAAGTCTTGATCACTGGCTAGGCAGTGGTTATGACCAGGTATCTCAACGCTTATCAGTTTGGGGGTTGTTAGGATGCTTGGGGAGAGTCGGGTCTTGATCACACATCAGAGTTTGGCAGTAAGCATGGAACTTGACCCTGGCTGGATCAGGAGCCCTGAGAATGGCTCAGGAGTGCAAAGGTCATGATCATTCACAGACTATGCTTTTTGACCCTAGCTAGTACCTGTGGTGCTGCTGGTGTATAGGCAGCCTGTAGTTGTTATTTCCCATTCTGAGCATGCGCAGGAGAGTAGGGGTCTGAACACAGAGGAGTCTTGACTGGTTTGGGAACTGCTAGAGCAGCTGGGCTATGTTTGGGACTGTGAGAATGGTACAGAAGGGCGGGGTCCTGATCCCTCACCAAGAGGAGCCAGGGACTGTGGGAATGTTCTAGCAGTGGAAGGGTCCTGGCCACTCATCGGGCTGGCCTGGAATGTAGGCAGTGCCTCTCAAGCTATGGCAGAAAATATTGGTATGATTACCTGCAGGATTTTGAGCTCTTACTGGGCAGGGATGGCACGTTCCTATTGAACCCAAACACACCAGGGAACAGCATGATGATTCAAGCAGACAAGGAAGCTCCTGAAAACTCACCAAGCTGCACCACCGTCTGAGCAGAGTGACACTGGCTGGGCCTGTCAGTGCAGAGATGATTTAGGAATGTAGGGTCTTGATCCCTCCGCAGCCAGGTGTGGTACAAGCTCATCCTGACCCCTTCCAGGGTCGGACTATGGGAATGGAATAGATGGACAAGGTTAAGGCAACGATAGTGGTCAAGTTGAGTGGGCCAAGCCAGGCTTGGGATTGTGAGGAGGGTATGTGGGAACAGGGTCCTAATGGTTTATAAGTCTGGCTTCCAGGTGCCTGGGTAGCTTGAACTCACCTGGGCCCGAGAATGCAGGGACAACACAGAGGACTGGGTCCTGTGTTACTCAGGGGGCTGGCGTGTGTGCAGGTTGCATGACCCAAGCTAAGCCTAAGAGTGTTGGCAGTACTACAAGCTTTTGAACTCTCACCAGACTGCGACGGGGCATGTCTTTGTCAAACCCAGCTAGACCAGAGAGTAGGTTGGTTTCAGATTTGAGGTTCTTGGGAACTCACCAAGCTGGGCTGCCATGCAAACTGTGTGGCACCAGCTAGGCCTAACAATGTAAAAAGGATTTGGGAGCACAGGATCTTGAAGACTAACCAGTCTGGCCCTGTATCCATGCAGCTTAACGTCAGCTGGGCATGGGGTTGTGTCAGCAGTGGAGGTTCATTGTCAGTCAAAAGGCTGAGATAGTACACAAGGTTTGTGACCGCAGCTAGACAAGGCACACCCTCTGAAAGATGGAGTTCTTGGGATCTCACCAGTGAGGCCAAGTGCCCAAGTTTATTGACAGCAGCTGGATTGGGGAACTATGGGACCCATGTGGAGGGGCTGCCTTGTGGGAAAACTGTAAGGCTAGGCCAAAAATGTGAGTTTGGTGTATCAGGGCAGATTTTTTTTTTAATCCTTCCCCAGAGTAGTCTGGTGGGAAGGCTGATTCAGCCATTACATCCCTGAGACCAGAGTGATGTCCGGGAAGTGCATGTGTCAGGGTCAGTCGCCATGTTGGGCTAGAGTGCAGGTTTTGAACCCCAAGATGGTCCTTGGTATATTAGTTCCACAGCAGCGATATGCTGTCTTTAGCTTTCAGCAGGCTAGGATGATGAGCAACCTGACTGGCCTCAGGTAGGCCAGGGACTATGAGTCTGGCTATGGCAGGCAAGGTTCTTGGGAACTCAGCAGGCTTTGTCACAACTCCTAGGCCTGGATTCAAGTTTGGTATGGGAGATTGTGATTCTGAAGACTTGCCAGTCTAGGTTGGTATCTGGGCTGCTTGATCCCCAACTAGAACATGGCAGTAGAAGATGGCACCAAAGGGAACCTGGGCGACTTACAAGGCTATACTGGTGCTGGGCTTCACCAGAACTAGGCCTGGGTGTGGTAGGATTACACCAGAGTGAGAATTTTGATCACTGAATAGGGAGGCCCTGGTACTTGGTCTACATGGCCCAAATTTGGCATGGGACCTTGGAAAAGGTGAAGGCAGGCAGGCTTCTTGGGCAGTAGCTTTAGTGGCTGATGGGGAAGCTGCTTGACCACAGCCATGCCTTGGGAAGGATTGTGAGCTACCACGTGGTTGCTGGGAATTGAACTCAGGACCTCTGGAAGAGTAGCCAGTGCTCTTAACCTCTGAGCCATCTCTCCAGACCCGACTTGGGAAGGATTGTAAAGGAAATGACAGCCTTGTTTTCTGGCACGGCAGTGCTGGGGAACAGCTTCTTAACTCCACCTAGTTCTGGGATTTTGGGGATTCTGGGAGAGTTTTGGTTCTTGATTTCTCCGGGTAGGATGGCAAGTATGCAGCCTGACTCTGGTTTGACGGGGAACTGTGAGAATGGCAAAGGGGGCAACAGCTTGGGAAGTAGTTTTTAACCCCAGCAGGCCTGTGGATGTGGTAATTGTTGGGAAGGGTGGGACTCAGGATTGTCCCCCTGGCTGTGTTAAGTGCCCTCTGAGCAAGTAGTTGCTACCTCACTCCCATTCTGAGGAGGTTCACACGAGCAGGGATCTGGGACACAAACGAGTCTTGGCTGGTTTTGGAGCTCCTGGGATTGGACTATGCCTGGAACAGTCAGGATGGCGTGGGTGGGTGGAGTCTTGGTCTCTCACCAAGGGGGCCTGGGACTGTGAGCATGCCCTAGCAGTGCGAGGGTCCAGGTTATCATCAGGCTGGGCTGGAGTGAAGGGTGTGGATGCCAGGCTAGGTTGCAAGTATTGATATGACAGCTGCAGGATTTTGAGCTCTCCCTAGGCAGGGATGGTGCACATTCTGCTTGAACCCAGGGACGCGATGGACCAGGAGGATGGCTCTGCCGTGCACGATTCGGTAGCTCACTGACCTGTGCTCTTGTACCAGTTTTGTTATACCTGCTTAGCCTAGCATGGAAAGATGTTTTGGGAGTGCAGGGTCTAGAAGACTCTGCAGTCTGGTCTGGTTAAAAATGTATCTCAACGCGGAAGCTGGGTGTGAGAGTGTATCAAGATAGAGATGGGCAAGGTTTGGGGTTAATGACGAGGTGATAGGCATGCTGAATGACCCAAGCAATGCTTAGGAGTGTGAAGAGGAAGTAAGAGCAATGTCTTAGCCATTGACCTCAGATGTTCCGGGGCTTCTGACCTCTCTGCAGGGCCTGGGGATACTGATGGCACCAGAGGGTAGAGTTTTGATTCCCTCACAGTGGTCTTCAGTGCATCTAGCATGACCCAAGCTAGGTCCACAGTATTCTAACAGCAGTGGAAAGGTTGCTGAGTTCTCACAGGGCCGGAATGGGATGCAGACAGACTGACTCCAACTAGGCAGGGCGTGACCTCAGGGAGGTGAACGTCTTGGGATTTCACCAGTGAGGCCTGGTGCCAAGGTTGGATGACAGCAACTAGACCCAGAAGTGTCTTATCAGTGCAGTAGGGTAGGAGTCTTGGTTACTCATGAGGTTGGCTAGCAGGACAGCTGTGGAACCAAAGTTGGCCTAAGGATGTGAAGGTAGTCCATGACAGCCGGGGCCATCTCCCTTTGCAGGGTAGGCTTGCTGTTAGGCCGCTCCAGGCCTTCTATTGCTGGGGTAGTAGAGATGACCTGGAAGTACCCAGGTCTTGATCACTCAACCTGGCTGGGCTAGAGTTCAGGCTGGGTAACCCAAATTGGGCCTGCTGGAGAGAGACCTATACTCGCGATTGTAAGGATGGTTCAGGAAAGCAGGCTTTTGATCCCTTACCTAGATGGGCCAGGGATTGTGGGCATGTCCTAGCAGGGCCATGGTCAAGGTCACTAACCATG
Organism: Microtus ochrogaster; assembly: GCF_000317375.1. Classification (NCBI taxonomy): domain Eukaryota; kingdom Metazoa; phylum Chordata; class Mammalia; order Rodentia; family Cricetidae; genus Microtus; species Microtus ochrogaster. The sequence goes on along the minus strand of NW_004949257.1, from coordinate 270,238 downwards.
CTGGGCTGGAGTGAAGGCTATGGATCTCAAGCTTGATTGCAGGACACATGCAGGATTTTGAGCTCTAACCAGGCAGATTGGGAGAGAGACTACAGTAGATGGCTCAGGCTGGCTATTTTCTTATGAATTTACCAAGCTGGATTGCTCTCCAGACTGTGTGAAGCTAGCTAGGCCTATCTACAAAGGATGATTTGGGAGCACAGGGTCTTGAGTATTCCTAAGTCTTGGGTGGAAACGATTCATCTTGACCTCAGCTGGGCTTAGGGGTACAGGAATGGTAGAGATGGACAGAGTTCATCAATCGCAATATTGGATGATGGGCAAGTAAGTGACCCAAGCTAGGCTTGGGAGTGCGAGGATAGGTATGTCGAACAGTGTCTTTATCACTTCCCAGTTAGGGTTAGTGCCCAGGCTGCCTGATCTCAGATGGACCAGGGGACATGAGGATAGCTAGCACATGAGTGTGGTCAGAGACTGCTCCCTCGTTACCCGGCCACAAGAGGGCAGAGATCAGGGTCACACAAGTGGCTGTGAGCCATGTCACATAGGAACTATGGGGAGAGTGAAGGAGGGCTCAGCTTCTGCGCTTGTTTTTTTGTGCCTGAGAAGGCCTGAGAGTGGGGTAACTACAGGGAAAGGTGCTGTTTGTGGTTATGCATCTGGTTGAGCTGGGACAGGAAGGTGGTATCTTGATTCTCCATCAAGATACACCAGGGTAGCTAGGCAAGTTTCTTGAACCTGGGTTCTGGTGCAAACTGTGTCACAGCAGCTAGGTCTGGCAGTATAAAGATGGCTGAGGGCAGGGCTGATGACCAGGCTGCACCAGATGACGAGCTGTCACCAGGGAGGGGTGATCGACTCCAGCTATGCCACAGAACGGTGGTGTGGCTACAGCAGGGGACGTTACTAGGAGCTCAGCAGAATTTGTGACACCAGTTAGGTCTGGAATTAGAAGGACAGTGAGGGAGGCCAGGCTCTGAAACACTCAGCGGTCTGGACTGCTCAACCACAGACAGGCAGCTGTCTGGAAGACTCGTCACGCTGGGCTGGTTAGCAATGTGTTTCACCCGAAGTAGGTTTTAGGGTGTGAGGACGATGTTGACCACTGAACAGGAAGGCCTGGTGCTTGGGCTGTGTGACTCAAATTTGGCAGGGGACCTAGCAGGAAGTGAAGGCAGGTGGGGCTCTTGGGCAGTCACTGTACTTGGCGGATGGGCCAGCTGCTGTCCACAGACATGCCTGAGACAAGTGTGAGGATTTCCAGAATCTCGCTTACTGGCTAGGCAGCACTGGGGACCAAGCCTCTTGCCTAAACACTATGGCGTTGGTGTTGTTGGGACAGCCCATGAGCATGTACCAGAGTAGGTAGATGGACAGGTGGCTTCAGCCCTTTTATGTCGGAGACCGTGAGACTGTCCTGGAAGGGCACAGGTCCTGGTCACTCACATGGCTAGGCTAGAGAGCAGGCTGTGCCCTCATAGCTAGGGCACTATGGTATTAGTGCCATGCCTAGACTTAGCTCAGCCAATTTCATGAATGATGCAGGATCAGTCCAGATTCAGCCAGTCTGCATTTTGTACTATGGAGATGTCCCAGAGCCGCATGAATTCAGGACACTTACCAGGCTAGGTCAGAGTGCAGGCTTCACACCCCAAGCTAGGGCTGAAACTATTAGTACCACACCAGCAGGATGGAATCTAGGGCTCTCACTAGTTTGGGATGGTCTCCAGACTGCCTGATCCCAGCCAAACACCAGAATCGTAGTTATGGTCTGGAGGGCAGGGATCTGGAAGACTTCCTAGGCTGTGACGCCCACTAGAACTGGGACAGGATAGTGAAGAAGGCTCTGGATCACTGAACACAGCAGCCTAGTACTCAGGCTCTGTGACCCAACATTGACACACTACTTTGGGAAAGGTAGAGGCAGATGGGGTTCCTGGGCAATTGCTATGCTTAGTCTATGAGCAGGATGTGCCATGTTGGGGAGTTATCACTGTCTAAGACAGGGCTACTGATGAGGCCGCTTGAGCCCAGCTTGAGCAGGAACTGTGTAAATGGCACAAGCGCTCTAAATCACTCACAAGCTCAGATTATGTTCAGGGTTCTGGAGCACAGCTAGGCCCGAGAGTGTAGTAATGGGTGGGGATGGGTTGGAGACCTCACTCCCATTCTGAGCAGGTGAAGAAGGGCAGGGGTCTGGTTCTTAAAGGAGCCTTGGCTGGTCTGGGAGCTGCTGGGGTGGGATCTGTCCCTGGAACTTTGAAGGTGATACAGGAGGGTGCATCTTGATCATCACCAAGAGGGGCCTGGGACCAAGGGGGAATTTCTAGTAGTGCAAGGGTCCAACCACTTACCAGGCTGGGCTGGTGGGCAGGCTCTGCTTTCCAAGCTAGGCCTGAAATGATGGAAATGACACCTCTAGGATTTTGAGTACTCATGAGACGGGGACTGTGCACATTCGGATGGAAACCCAGACAGATCAGGGACTGTGAGCATGGCTCAGGCAGGTAAGGTTCATGGCAACACCAACTAGATCAGTCAGTGTAAAGTTGGTTTGGAAGTTCAGGGTCTTGATCCCTGAACAGCCTAGTCTGGCACAAATGCATCATGGTCCCACCTAGGTAAGGGAGTGTGAGGCAGATGGCCAAACTCGCAATGCTGGGCTTGGAAGTATAGGATCAATTTAGAGGGCCAGGTTTTTGGATGTGTAAAGATGTGTGGCGTGGCCTTTCTCCCTCCACAGCAGATGCTGGCAGTCAGGCTGCTCCATACATACCTTGCCTGGGTTCATGGGTTATGGAAGTGCGCAGGTCCAGAATTCTCAAAAGACTTAGATAGAATGCACTCCATGCACCCCTAGCTAGGATCTCTAGCTCTCACTTGGCTGAGGTGGTACCCAATCTGCTCAACCCCAGCTAGGCTTGGAAGTATGAGGATGGCATGGGAGACCAGGCTCCTGAATATCCTGGCACTAGGAACAAGGGTCTGGGAGACTCACCGGGCTCTTCTGATGAGCATCCGATTCACTGCGCCTTGTTTGTCTTGTGGCTCACTCCCCTTCTGGCAGGTGCAGGAGAGCAGGAGTCTGTTGACAAAGGAGTCTTGGCTGCCTGGGAGCGGCTGGAGTGGCAACTGTAAGGACTATGTAAGAAGGCATATCTCCATCCCTTAACAAGAAGGGCCCAGCACTGTGGGGATGTCCTGGAAGGTTGCCCCTAGCCAGACCTGAAGACATCCGAATGACACCTGCAGGATTTTTACGATCTCACCAGGCTGGAATGACACTGCATATTCCAAATGGATGGAGCTCATCTCTAGGCCAGGAACCTACCCAGTCAGTGTAATAGTTTGACAGCATGACCCTAGGCGGGCCTGGGAGGGTGGTAATGGTACTGATGGCTAAGGTTCTGGGTCAGTTCCAATGCTGGGCTGGTAGTCAAGCTACATGACCTATGACCTAAGCTGTCTTTGGGAGAGTGCCAATGGCCACACACTGCTATCACACCCAGATGCCATCAGAACTGGGGGTCCTGATTCTGGAGCGCTCATGAAAGTGAGTCGTGGGAAAGTTGTGTTACTGGTATTTATCCTAGAAATGCGAGGCTTTTGCATGAGGGAGGAATCAGGCTGATTCCACAGTTATATTCCTGGGACTATGGAAGTGCCCTGGTTGTGACCCCTGCCCCCTGCTAGGCATGGGAGGATTAGTATCACACCTGCAGGGAGCTCTCACCAGGGTGGGATCATAAATGATCTAGTTGATCCCTGCTAGACCAAAATGTGCGAGTCTTTGGATGGTGTGCAGCTAGTGTGTGGGCTGCTGGGAGCAACTGGGCAGTGGGAAGTCCTGATGGCATCAGAGGGTGGGCATATGGGACACTCACCAGACTATGCTTGACAGCAGTCTTCATCACCTCAACTAGGCCAGGGAGCAGAAGGAAGGATGGAGGCTTGGTACTCAGGCAGTATCAAAAAATATCGAATGGGACCTTGCAGAAATTGAAGGTAGATTAGGCACTTGAGAAATCTCTATGCTTGACTTGAAAAATGCCAGTCCTTGGGGGAATGACTTGCCTTAATTCCTGGTTAGGCAAAGCTGGTAAAGAGACTTCTTTACCCCAACTAGTTTGCATCTCCAGATGTTGAAGCAGAGTCAGGGTCTGATTACTCACTAGGGTAGGCTGTGGAGCAAATAGCCTGGCCCCGCCTGCACCACATCTGTGGGGATGGGACAGGTGGACAAAGACTCAGGTAGTGTGCTGGCTTGATTGTCCCAGCCGAGCTGTATGGGAAGCATGGGGAAAGGTGTGGTTTGAGGGTCACTCACCTGGTTGAGCTGGTGTACATTTAGCCTGTGGTTGTGACCTTACTCTGTTCTGAGCTGATGAAGGAAGGCAGGGGTCTGGGCCACAAAGCAGTCTTTGAGACTGTGGGGATGTCCTAATCGTTCAAGGGCCGGCTGGCTCAGCAGGCTGGACTGGACTTATGGCTGTGTTTCTTAAGCTAGGCCTGAAAATATTAGTATAACACCTGTTGCTTCTTTGAGCATGTGGAATGGTGTTGATTAATTAATACTGAATAATCCAGTTAGGATAGTCCCCTTATAACCATTAAAGTATAATTGTTATTCTTGAGCTGGCCTGTTTATTTATCATACCAACCTAATTTGCAACATGGCAGGATTGCTCAGGTAGGAGTGATTTTTATGACATCACCAAGCTGGGCTGCTTTACTGTGTGACATCAGTAAAATGATTGATTGGGAATGCAGGGTCTCAGTTACTCACCTCTTGGGTTCAATGCCCATAACCCCAGCTGGGCTGGGAAGTGTGGAAATTGTGCAGAGACACAGAGAGAGTCAGTCACAAGGCTGGGATGGTGAGCAAGCTGCGTGAGCTCAGCTGGGCTGGCCAAGTAGGACCAGCCCAGGAGAACGGGGGCTGGGTCTCTCACTAGGCTGCCTGGAGAATGGGGAACTTGCCATAATCTAAGCCTGGAAGTATTCTGAGAGAGCAGGATGTGATTTTGAGCTCTTCCCAGGCTGGGATGAAGTCCAGTCTGAGCACTGGTTCAGGCAGGCAAGGATTCTGGGATCTCACTAGTGACGGGCAAGACCCAGGTTGCTTGACAACTGCTTGATCTGGCAGTATGGTTAGGATCAGTGTGGAGGGGTAACACAAGACTGTGTTGTGTGAAGGCTCTGTCACTCAGTGCCGGTACTGGGAGGGTAAAGATGGGGCATGAGGGTGTGGTCTTGCTCCATCACCCGGGCAGGCAGGTGGTCAGGCTGCCTCAGTCATGGTTTGCCTGTGACTACATGGCTATCCTGGAAGTGCTTGGGTCCAGAGCATCCACTAGGCCGGGGAAGAATATAGGCTGTGCACACAAAGCGGCACGAGAGAATGTTGGCACCACACCAACCGGATAGGATCTTGACCTGTTGACATGCCAGGGTGATGTGCAGTCTGATTGACCCAACCTAGGGCAGCAGATGTGAGCCTGGCTCTAGCAGAGAAGGCACTTGGGGGCTCAGCAGGCTTAGTGACAACAGTTAGGCCTGGAAGTGTAAGGTGGTATAGGAGGCAAAGGTCTGCTTGCCCCCACCCAGATGCTCAGTAGGCAGTAAAGATGGTACCAAAGAGCACCAGTCTGGGAGAATCACCAGGTAGTGCTGGTCAGCGATGTACTTCACCTGAACTAGGCCTGGTTGTGTGAGGAAGGCACTGGAGGAGGAGTCTTGGTCACAGAACAGGGAGGCTTGGTACTCAGGCTGAGGAAATTGAAGGCAATTCGTCTTCTGGGCCATCAATGTGCAGGCACGTTGCTTGACCATGTCTCTGCCTGGACACATGAGGACTTTCAAGGAAGGAGGAATCTTGGTCACAAGCTAGGTAGTGATGGGGACCGGGCTGCATAATCCTAAATTTTTCTGGCATTGTTAGGATACTGTAGGCGAGTCAGTTATGATTCCTCAGCTTGACCCCAGCTGAGTAGGAGTTGAAGGGATGGCACAGAAGGGCAAAGAAAAGCATTACTCACAGGCTCAGTTCCAATATATGCTTCTTGACCCCTACTAGGTCTGGGAGTGGTGGGGCCACTCATCTAGTTGGGCTGGTACCCACCAATCCATGATCATCAGAGTAGGTTCAGGAGGGCATGGGGTCTGGGTTCCAAAGGAGACTTCACTGATCTCGAAGCTGGCACAGTGGGATGATGCCTGGAACCGTTAGAATGGTGCAGAAGGGCAGGGTCTTGATCCCTCACCAAGAAGGTTCTAGCTGTGAAAGGGTCAGGGTCACTCACCAGGTTGACTGAATAGCAGGATTTTGATCTCAAGCTAGTCCTAAATTCCGAGTATGACATCTTAGTATGACATCTTCAGGATGTGGTCTGGGATAGTGCACATTAATAACATACATACATGCATGCATACATACATACACACATACATGGTTTTTCGAGACAGGGTTTCTCTGTGTAGCCCTGGCTGTCTTGGAACTAGCTCTTGTAGACCAGGCTGGCCTTGAACTCACAAGAGATATGCCTGCCTCTGCCTCCTGAGTGGTGGCATTAAAGGCTTGCGCCACAATTGCCCAGCTGTGCATGTTAATATTAAATCCACCTAGGCTGGTCCCTAGGAGAATGGCCCTGGATAGAGAGACTCTTTCACCAAGCCACTGTGTGAAAATATTTGGGGCCTGGCAGTGTGTGCTTTCAGAGCACAGGGGCTTGATCACTCAACAGTTTGGTTTATGTACAGTGCTCAAATTCAAGCTGGGCTATCCAAGCTAGGCTTGAAGTCCGAGACTGGAGTGTGAAAGCAGGGTGTTGGTCACTTAAAAGATCTGAGCTGGGCTTGGGGGTGTGAGGACAGTACAGGAGGCTGGACGTTTAGGTCAGGTACAAGGCTGGCTTGAATGCAGATGGCAAGACCCAAGCTAGGCCTGCGAGTATTAAGACAGAAGCAGGGCAGGACTTCTGAGCTCTCACCAGACAGGCCTGGTAGGGGTCAAGAAGCAGGCATAGGAGATGTAGCTGTGAGTAACTGCCCCCTTTGCCCTCCTGTGCCATCCCTTCAACCCCACTTAAGCTGTGGACAAGCTGAGTGATACTAACTGACCTAACAATGCCAGAAAAATGTGGGGTTAAGCAGTCACCAGTGCTGTTTAGCTTGTGATCGAGATTCCAGACAAAGCAGTGACTCCGTTCAACACTGGGGAGTTCTTGGAATCTCACCAGGGAGGGATAGTACCCTGGATGCTTGAGCACCTTAGCCTGGGAATATGGGATCCCTGCGGAGTGGCAAGATTCTGGATCACTCATGAGACTGGCTTGTGGGAAAACTGATACCTCGATTAGCCTAGGAATGGGAAGATGTTTCCTGAGGGTGGATTCTTGTTCCCTAACAGGATAGGGTGGTGACTGGGTCACTTTATCCACTCTATGCCTAGCACTATTGGGATGGGTTTGAAGTGTATGGATCCAGGCCATTCACTAGCCTGGGCTGGAGTGAAGGCTGTGCTCCCCACACTGGGACCAGAAGTATTAATACCACAACCTCTGGGTAGGATTTGAAGCTCTCACCAGGCTGGGGCGGGGGTGCAGGCTCATTGACCCCAGATAGGGTAGAGCGTGTCAGTCTGGATACTGGAGGTGAAGCTCTTGGGTACTCAGAAGGCTTCTCTTGGAAGCATGAGGATGGTGTGTGAGACCAGGGACCTAGAAACCCACCAGTTTGGACTGGTGTCTGAGTTCAGTGGCATTAGAGATGACAGCAGAGGGCAGGTGTCTGGGAGACTCACCAGGCTGTGCTGTTTAGCAAACTGCTTCCCTGGATCTCAGCCTGGATATGTGAAGAAGGCACTGGAGCGGAATTCTTCATCCTGTGTGCAGACGTTTTGTCTCTAGCTTGGCCTAAGTATCAAGAAGGCCTGATATTCAGGCTCTGTGTCCTGATATTGATTTGGACAATGGAGAAAGTGAAGGCAAGTAGGATCATGGGAAATCACTATGCTTGACTCATGGGCAAGCTGCTTGACCACAGCTATGCCTGAGTGTGTGAAGACTGTTGAGAAAGGAGATCTTTTTTTTTTTTTTTTTTTTGATTTTCGAGACAGGGTTTCTCCGTAGCTTTTGGTTCCTGTTCTGGATCTAGCTCTTGTAGACCAGGCTGGCCTCTACCTTCCCAGTGCTGGGATTAAAGGCGTGCGCCACCACCACCTGGTGAGAAAGGGAATCTTGGTCACTAGCTAAGCAGCACTGGTGTCCATGCCACCTGTCCCCAACATTTTCTGCCACTGTTAAGAGGCTGGGAGAGGGTAAGGTCATGATCACTCACTGGGATAGACTGGTAATTAGCTCGATCCTAGCTGGGCTGGCAACTGTAGGGATAACACAGGAGGGAAGGCTTACCTACAGGCTTAGCTATGGTGTGGACATTTTGTCTTCAGCTAGGCATAAGTGTGTAGAAGTTGTGAAAGGGTGGAGCTCATGGTCACTCACCTGTTTGGGCTGGTACATCGACTGTGTCGTGATGTCACCACTTTCTGAATAGGTGCCCAGGATAAAGGCCTTGGTCCCAAAGGAATCTTGGCTGGTCTGAAAGCATTCTGGAATGAGAAATATGGTAAAGGAGGGCAGAGTGAGGGGCCAGGGACTGTGAGAATGTCCTAGTAGTAAAAGTATCCATGTCGTTTAGTAGCTTGAGTTTGACTGCAAGCTGTGCATCCCAAACGAGACTCTAAAGTATTAATATGATGCTGCAGGATTTGGGGTTCTCACCATGCTCAGATGAGGCATATTGTGATTGACCACAGGGAGGTCAGGGACTTTGAGGATGACTTAGGTACACGGGTTCTTGAGAACTCACCACGCTAGGCTGCCATGCAAACTGTGTGACACCTGCTAAGACTGCCAGGGTAATGAGTTTTGAGGTGTACAGGGTCTTGATCCATTTGTAGTCTTGTCTGGTACAAATTCGTCTTGCCCATCCTTGGATACGAGAGTGTGATTATGTTAGAGATAGGCAAGGCTCAGGGTCAGCAGCACGGTCCAATCTGGGCTTAGCAGTGTAAGAATGGTGTGTAAAGCAGGGTCTTGGTTACCCATAATGCTGATTAACCCCAGGCAGGCCTGAGAATATAGGGATAGCATAAGAGGGCAGGGGTCATACTCAGGTACAGGCTTGTTGAGTATGACTATGTCACCCAAGCAAGGTCTGGGATAATTCTGACAACAACAGGATAGGATCTTGAAGTCTTATAAGGCTGGGATGGTGACCATTCTGATTGACTCTGGGTATGGAAAGCTAGATTTTTTGGAACTCCGAAGGCAAGCCAACAGCGAGGTCTAGAATTAGGATGGCATTAGGGACCAGGATCCCGGCCAGGATCTTGAACACTCATCAGTATGAACTGGTGCCCAGGCTGTTCGACCCCACAGTAGAGGTGGTGCCAGAAGGTAGGTGTCTGGGAGACTCACCAGGCTGGGTTTTTCTGCAATCTGTTTCAAATGAACTAGACATGGAAGTGTGAGGAAGATTCTGCCTTGGAGCCTTGATCACTGAACTGAGAGACCAGATACTTACGCTATGTGACCCGATATTGTCATGGGAACCTGGCAGCGGTGAAGGCAAGTGGGCTTCTTGACTTCTTGGGTGATCGCTGTGCTTTAATGATGGGCAGGCTGCTTTACCACAGCTATGCCTGAGAGTCAGGGGATCATCAGGGAAGGGAGATTCTTGTCTGGCAGGCAGAGCTGGTGACCCAGTTCACTTGACCTCAACTAGTTCTGGGATTGGTTAGGATGCTGGGTTTGGGTCTTGATCTTTTTACCAGGGTCAGCTAGGGAGCATGGAACTTATGGCTCAAGTCCAGCTCACCTGGGAACTGTGAGGATGAAGGTAGGTGATTCTCTTGGACAATGGCCGAGCTTGGCTGATGGGCGAGTTGTTTTGATGGAGCTACGCTTAAGGTGCGAGACTTGCCATGGAGGGGAAAGTCTTGATCACTATTTGGACCCAGCTGGTGAGCAGTCCATTTGACTGGGATCATGAGGATGCTAGGGGAGAGTAGGGCCTTGATTACTCACCACACTAGGCTGGTGAGAAGCAAGCTTTAACCCCAGGTCGACTTGGAACTCTATAGAGGGCAGAGGAGAACACAGTGTGGAGATCATTCCCAGGTTGAGCTTGTGAGCAGGCATTTTCAGCCCAGCTAGGCCTGGGAGTGTGGTTATTGTGGGGAGGGGCAAGGATGGAGGTCTCTCACTTGGACTGCTTGGTTGACAATTGTGACCTCTTTTCCAATCTGAGGAGGTGCAGGGAGCAGGGATGTGGGTTACCCAAGTGTCTTGGCACGTCTGGGAGCTGCCAGGCAGGAGAATGGGGTCTTGATCCTGGGCCTGGGATTGAGGGAGGACAGAGCAGCACACAGATGCGGGTGGTTCTCCAGGATGGCTTAGAGTGCAGTCCATGCCTCTCATGCAAGGCTTGAAAATATTCGTATGATACCTTCAGGAATTTGACATCTCAGCAGGCTACAATGGGGCACATTACTGAGGACTGGCAAGGTGGATTGCTTTGAAAACTGATACCAGCCAGGCCTGTGCATATGAGGGCAGTTTGGTAGTGCAGGGCCTGGATCCCATGTAGGTCTGGACTGGTATCCAGGAGGATTGACTCCTGCTAGACCTGGTAATGAGAGGATAATACAAGAGGATGGGATCAGGGTCACTCACGAGGCAGGCTTGATTGCAGGCTGCCCGGCACAGGATGGGCCTGGAAGCATTCTGACAGTAGCAGGAGAGGCCTCGGAGATTTTACCAGCCAGTGATGGTACATGGTGTCATTGATCCCAGCTAGACTGCAGCTCAAGCAGATGGTAGTCTTGCTGTCTGCCAGCAGCCTGTCCTGGGAATGTGATGTCAGCGCTTAAGAGGCTTCATCAGGCGATGAAAGGAGACAGAGACCCACATTGGAGCACTGGACAGAAATCTCAAGGTCCGAATCAGGAGCAGAAGGAGGGGGAGCACGAGCAAGGAACTTAGGACCGCGAGGGGTACACCCACATTCTGAGACAATGGGGATGTTCTTTCGGGAATTCACCAAGGCCAGCTGGCCTGGGTCTGAAAAAGCATGGGATAAAACTGGACTTGCTGAACATAGGGGACAATGAGGACTACTGAGAACTCAAGAACAATGGCAATGGGTTTTTGATCCTACTGCACATACTGGCTTTGGGGGAGCCTAGGCAGTTTGGATGCTCAACTTACTAAACCTGGATGGAGGTGGGCGGTCCTTGGACTTCCCACAGAGGAACCCTGATTGCTCTTCAGGCTGATCAGGGGAGGGGGAGGGAAATGGGAGGTGGTGGCGGGGAGGAGGCAGAAATCCTTAATAAATAAATAAATTAAAAAAATAAAAAAACAAACAAACAAACAAACAAAAAAAGAGGCAGTGTTGTGGTTTGAATGAGAATGACCCCCCCCCTCCTTAGAATACTCGGTCTCTAGTTGGTGGACATGTTTGGGAAGGACTACAAGGTGAGGTCATGTTTGAACATTGATGTGACTGGGTGAGGACCTGGTTTGAAAAAGCCCAAGAAGGTTCCAGTTAGCTCTCTTCCTGCCTCCTGCTTTTACATTAAGAATTAAACTCTCGACCCCTACTGCACTATCATGCCTGCCTGTCTGCCTGCCTGCCTGTTGCCATACTCTCTGCCACAATTAATTCCAGATTAACACTCTGGAATCATGAACCACAAATTGTTTTCTTGTATAAGTTTCCTTGGTTGTTATTATTATTATTATTATTATTATTATTATTATTCATAAAATCTATTTTGATTGTGTTTTCCTCCTCCCTCAACTCCTTCTATAGCCTCACCACCACCGTACCTAACCGACTTATGCTCTCTCTCCCCCCTTTAAAAAAGTGTTTTTATCACAGTAATAGGAAAATAACTAAGCTGGCTGGAGTCTGGGGCACTCATGGAGCTGGTTTGTGCTGAGGCAGTGTTACCTGGCCTATTCCTGGGAGTGTAAGGACAGTGCAGGAGGGGACGTTCTTGTTTCATCACCATAACAGACACGCGTTCCTGTTGCTTCAGCCATTCTGTGCTTGGGGCTATATGACTCTCAGAGGTGCCAGGGTCTGGGTCACCCACCCGGCCACACTAGAGTTCAGGCTGTGCACTCTAGGCTTAGAACCACACCAGCAGGGTAGCATCTTGAGTTCTTAGTAGGCTGGGATGTGCTTAATTTGACTCAACTTAGCTAGGCAATGAAGTGTGAGTCTGGCTAGGACGATCTAAATAAGCAATACCTCAGGCCAGCAAGGTTTCGGGCCTCTCACTAGTTGGGGTAGTGTTCCAACTGCTTGACATTACCTGGGCCTCAGATTGTGAGATTCTAGGTCATTTTTGAGACTGGCTTGGTGGGAAACTTCATGTTCCTCGCAAGCTCTGGGAGTATAAAGATGGTATGTAATGCTAATGTCTGAATAGCTTACCTCCCTGATCTAGTCTCCATGCTGTTGGGTACAGCTAGGCCTGGGAAGATGTGGATGGCAGACATCAGGGCCACTCAGCAGGCAGACTCAATCAGTGATCCTATTCACCTGAAGTAGTCCTGGGAGTCTAGGGAAGGTGGCCAATAGGGATACTTGACTGGTCCGTAGGCTTAGCAGTTGCTCAGGCTATAGGAGACAAGGCAGGTTTGTAAGTGTGAGAGCAACTGAAGGCAGAGGTAGGGGCAGGGGGATATGTTGTTCTCACTAGGCTGGCCTGGTGCTCAGTTATATGAAGCAACATTGTCCTGTGCACTTGGGGAAAGTGAAGACAGATAGGGATATTTGACATTTACTAGTCACTGTAGATCTTCAAGCTGAATGACTGCAGGTAGGCCTGGGATGGTGAGGATGTTGCAGAAAGGAGCATCAGTAGGCAATGATGGTACCCAGGCTGCGTGATCCCAGCAAGGCATGGGATTGTTAACATAGTGGCATAGTTCCCAGTTTCGTCACTCTTCAGGTTAGGCTGGTTAGTAGGCAACTTGATCCTAGCTAACTCTGAGTGAGGGAATAACATGGGAGAGCAAAGGTCCGGGCAGAAAGAGACAGCCTTGTGTGAAGTCTTTGGGACCTGAAGCAGGCCTAGCAGTGTGGTAACGGTGTAGGAGGGCCGGGTTCTGGGTCACTCACCAGGATGGACTGCTTCACAGTGTGCCTATGGCTGTGAGATCACTTTCTAGTCCAGGAGAGAGTGAATGCAGCAGGCTGGGTTTTAAACCAAACTCAGGAGAAAGGCAAGCTGCTTGACCAGGAGAAGGCCTAGGAGATGGGGAATGGCGCCTGAGGGCAAGGCCTCACCAGGCTGGGAGGGTGAGCATTCTGATGGATCCCAGCTAGATAAAGAAGTGTAAGGATGACAACACCCGGAAGAAGAAACATGGGGGTGGTGTGGAGGCCAGGCTCTTGATCACACACCAGACTGGGCCATCACTCAGGTTTCTGGACCAAAGCTAGGGCTAGGCCTTGGGCAATGGAGGGGGCAGGAGTCCGAGTCACTTACCAGGATATGCTGCTCAGCGAACTGTTTCATTAGAACTAGGCCTGGGGCTGTGAGGAAGGCACTGGAACAGAGCCTTGATCACTGAACCGGAAGGCCTGGTACTCAGGCTTTGTGACCGGATGTTGGCGTTGGACCTCAGGGAAGGCAGGTGAAAGCAGACAGGGCTGTTAGGCAATTACTGTGTTTGGCTTATGGACAAGCTGCTTGACCACAACCTGTGACTGTAACCTTGCTCCCATTCTGGGGAGGTGTAGGAGAGCAGCAGCCTGGATCACAAAGGAGTCTTGGGTAGTTTAGGAGCTGTTGGACGGGTGCAAGGTCTGGGAATGAGAAGATGGTGCAGGAGGGAGGGGTCTTAATTTCTCACCAAGAGGGTCCTGGGAACATGGGGATGTCTATTGAGTGCATGTGTCCAGGGCTCTCACTAGGCTAGGCCAGAATACAAGCCACCCAAGCTTGATCCGAAAGAATTAGTATGACTCCCGCAGGATGTTGAGGTCTCCCTAAGCAGGTAAGGCACACAATCTGATTGACCTCAGCTAGGCCAGAGATTGGGGTAGGGGACAGTTCAAGAACGTCATGTTTCCTGGAAATTTACCCCACTGGCCTGCTGTGCACACTGCCACACCATATAGGTCTGACATTGTCAAGATGGTTCAGGAAGTCAGTGACTTGTTCACTTACCAGTCCCGGTTGCTATCCATGCTTCTTGACACCAGGTTGGCCTCTAGGTGTGGTGATGGTTTTGATGGGTGGGGTCCCGGTTCACTCTCAAGGCTGAGATGGTGGGCAGGGTGCATGGTCCCAGCTAAGCCTGGGGCTGTAAGGAGGATCTGGAGCAGGCATGTTGAGCACTGGGCAGGGAGAGCTGTCACTCAGGATGTGTGTCTAGATCTTTGCGTGTGGCTACAGGGCAGATGACAGAAGGTAGAGATGCTGGGCAATCACAGAACTTGGCTGATGGTCATGCTTCTCAACCACAGCTACACTTGGGGCTTTGTGTAGTCTTAGGAAAGGGATTTTCTTGATCGCTGTTGTGGTGCTGGGGAGGGCTGTATGGGAAAGTGGGAGCTTGGCACTCACCAGGTTTGGATAGTGAATAGGGGAGCTTGATCCCAGCTAATCCTCTGTCAGTCAGAACAACTAATCCTGTGTCAACTAATCCAGCTAATGCTCTGTTAGTCAAAGGGCCAACTACTCACAGTTGGGGCTTATGGGCTGTACTGACTACTCATATGTCAACACAAAACTAACTCATTTGACAAGAAAGAATCTCAGTTGATTGGGGGAGGGGGAGGGAAATGGGAGGCGGTGGCAGGGAAGAGACAGAAATCTTTAATAAATAAATAGATTTAAAAAAAATAAAAAAAGAGACAAAAAAAAAGAAAAAATGCTCCCCACCATATTGGCCTATGGATAAACCTGTCACGTATTTTCTTGATTAACTGACTTTTGCTGGTGCTTCTCTTGGGTTCCTGGTTCTGGGCGGGGTACGAAAGCAAGCTGAACAAGCCACGAGGAGAAATAACCAGTGAGCAGCGCTCCTACAGCTCCTCCCTCCAGGTTCCTGCCCTGACTTCCTTCAATGGACAGTGCCGTGGAAGTTCACGATGAAATAAACTTTTCATTTCCCAAGTTGCTTTTGGTCATGTCATTTTATCACAGCAATAGGAAGTGCCATTAAGACACAGGTGGACTTTGTGACCAGAGCTAGGCCTTGGAGGACAGTATTGGTGAAGAAGGATTTTGAGTCATTCACCGTGCTAGGAAAGTCCATGGTGTCCTTGGGATTGTGAGACCACTTGCTATTTTGAGCTGGTCTGTGAGGGCAGGGTTCTGAGATGCTAACCAGGCTTGGCTGGTCAACAAGATGCCTGACCCACAATAGGCCTGAGAATGTGCAGTTGTCTCCGGAGAGCAGGGTTCTAATAGCTCACCAGGATGGGCTGCTATTTAGGCCAGGCTTCTTCATCTAAGCCAGGCCTGGGACTGTTGGTGTACACCGGGAGTACAAGGGGTCCGGCAATCTGCTTGGGTGTGACATCACCAGGCTGGGAGGGTGCAAGGTCTAGTTATCTCCAGCTAGACCAGGCAGTGGCAAGATGGCGTGGGCAGGTGGGGTTCTCGGAAACTCACTGTTTGTGGCTGCAGTGCGGGTTGCTAGACACCAGTCACACCTGCTGGTGTAAGATCAAGATCGACATGGAGGGGCAGGGTGTTCACTCGTCAGGCTGCACTGCTTGGCCGTCTGCTTGATCCGAATAGGCCTGAAAGTCTGGAGAACATGCTGGGGGGGAGTCTGGATAACACAGAATGCTGGGCTGTTGCTTAGGCTGTGTGACCCAAGTTACAGCCATGAGTGGGAAGAGACACAGGCAGGTGGGAGGTATTGGATGCTTGCTAGTTTTGCCCTGTGCTCAGGGCATTTGGACTAATCTTGGCTTGTGAGCCTAGAGAAGGTGAAGGCAGGGGAAGTTCTGGAGCACTTCCTCGGCTGGGATGCGAGGCAAGCTCATGGACTAGAGTTGTACCTAGGAGTATAAGGATGGTGCAGAAGAGAGCGTCTTGATCATTGAGTAGGCTGGGCTGGTGCCCAGGCTGGTTAACCCATATCCTGGGGTTATTAGACTGGTTAGTGATAGTCTGGTTCACTCACCGGAGTTGGCTAGTGAGCAGCAGCTTAAGCTCCGTCAGATCCAGAACTGTGGTGCAGCAGGGCAGGCCAAAGGCCTTTGAGTATGAAGCTAGCATGACACGGTTTTGATCGTTCACAAGTCTGAGGTGGTGTACAGGCTTCTCGAGAGGTGCTGGGTCTGGATGACCTCAGCAGGAATTGCTCACAGGCTTTGAACACAAGCTAAGCCTAGGAGTGTGGTAACAGCTGGAATCAGGAGCTCTGGATCTCTCACCAGGCTGTTAGGCCTACCTCAAGTCACATAGCCTACACTGCAACCCAGTCTGCTGCGTAACCCTAACCCTTGCCCTCCCCCGATTCAAGCTGTCGATGCCAGTTTCCAGATAGGATCGGGTTCTCTGCACAGTCTGATTGACCTGAACTAAGTAAGTCAGGGAATATATGTATGACTCTCACAGGCAAGATTCTTGGGAACATAGCACACTGGGTTGGGGACAGGGTATGTGGCATCAGCTTTGCATGGCAGTGTGAGGATGGTCTGGCACGGTAGGGTCATGATCACTCAAAATTTGGGGCTAATGCCCAGGTTGCTTTGTCCCAGCTGGGTGTGGGTCTATGGAGATGGCAAAGAAGTCACAAGTCTTCTTTACCTGCCTGGTTGTGCTGGGCATGATCTGCTTGACCTGAATTAGGCCTAGGAGTCTGAGGCAGGTCCTCCTGGTTCAGGGTCTTGATGACTTACCAGCTCAGGCTGTATGACCTAAGCTAAGCCCAAGAGTGTGATGAGAGCCAAGGCAGCTAGGGGAATTGAACACATATTAGTCCGGCTTGGTGCTCCAGTTCTACGATTCAATCTTAGTGAGTGTGAGAAAGCTGAATGCAGGTGGTGATTTTGGGTACTCACTAGGCTAAGCTGACGGGCCAGTTGCTTGTACACAGTAAGTAAGGTCTGTGAGGATGGGAATTCCGAGGGAGAAAAGAGACTTGGCTGATCACCGACTAAGCTGGGCTTATGCCTGGGCAGCCTGGCCTGAAATAGTCTCAGAAGTGTTAGGAACATGTGGGAGGGAGAAGTCCTCATCACTCAACAAGGTAAGCTGCTGAGAAGGCAATTTGCCCCCAGCTCTTCCTGGAACAGAGGAATGCGTGGAAGGGTAAAAAAGCATGCATGCCCTAAGATAGAAGCCGGCGAGTGATGTGGGAATGATTTCTTATTAATAAAGAAACTGCCTAGGCCCATTTCATAGGCCAACCCTTAGGTAGGC